>NC_143012.1:96906086-97086086 GCF_055824585.1 Amblyomma mixtum | reverse complement strand
TATTCAGTAATATTCTAAAGTGATCAACAGCACAAAATAAATAAATGAATTTAAAAAAAATCCCCTGTGCCCCTTGGTTTCTGTGGCTGTTGGCTTCTGTCATATTTATAACGAGCCGCTCATACCCCTTCCCTTGTTTGCTTAATTGTTTAGCGAGGGTCTCGGTTCTGGCAGCCTTGACGCCATAGGAAGCATAAGAGGGTTCTCACGCAGCTTCCACCCTCTCCGTTCGATGACGTTCTACGTCACACCTACGGTAACTCAGGACGTTCTACGTCCGCCGCTTATGAACGTGGGTGGCGCTGATGAACACTCTCAAGGTTAGGTTACTTGGAAACATAAATAGAAGGTTTGACAGCCGTCGCCGTAGCTCAGAGGTAGAGCACCGGACGCGTAATTCGGAGGTCGTGGGTTCGGATCCCACCGGCGGCATGTGGTTGTTTTTTCTTCTGCTTTTCCAATCAATTAGCTTTAAGCGATAACATATTCAGTAATATTCTAAATTGATCAACAGCACAAAATAAATAAATGAATTTAAAAAAAAAATCCCCTGTGCCCCTTGGTTTCTGTGGCTGTTGGCTTCTGTCATATCTATACGAGCCCCTCAATCCCCTTCCCTTGTTTGCTTAGTCAGTCAATCAGTCACTGCAATCACTGCACTGCAAGGACGCTTAACAGATTCAGGCCTGCCGAAGCCTCATTGGGCTTGTATGGCAGCGCCTGGCAGGTAGCAAGAAGTCGCGCTTCTGTGCATTTATCCTGCAGTAGACCTAGTCAGGTTGATGATGGCGATGACGATGATTGTGATGACGAAGGTGGTTCATTAGTGTGCAGCTGAGGGTACAGCAGTGCGGTACGGTTCCTATGGTGCTACAGCGGGTTACGAACCTTCCATGTTCGCATCGCTTCCCGCACTGCACGGGCCGAAACGTTGTGTACTCGACGACGCCAGTCAGTGGCGACCCTTCCCACTTCGTTGCAGCCGTCATTAGCGAATTGCGTCCGCCAAGGTGAGAAGCCATCAGGTTAAAAGCCCGCGCGCATAAGCAAGGACTCGTAGAGCAGACAAGGGAAAAAAAGAAACAGAGGAAAGAGGGAAGCGCTGTCGGCGCAGTTAGACGACCTGCTTAGCGGCGCGAGACACTTCATACGCGGCGTCGTCGGATGTCACTCTTCTCATCCGCGCTCGTTGGCGTCACGCCGTGTCACGCAGCGACGGGGACGGGGCTGCTGCTTCCCGAACAACGCCCACTTCACCCCGGCAGCACAGCGAAACGTGTGCGGGAACGATGTTGTCACGACTCTAGGCCCAACAAGTCCACGCCCCTCCGAGCTGCAGAATGTGTGGAAACACGGTTCCTGTGTTTTTTTTTCTCGCAGATTTTATCAGTCAGCAAGACTGGACCAGCAGGACAGCAAGCCTGCTTATTTAAGAAACAGTATTCTGAATTCTTTTTTAAAAGCTTCTACTTAGCTCTGCGCAGCTACACCCAAAATAGTACGGTTGGGCCGTTTCAGAAAAGAATAAGAAGGACTGGTAATTATGAAAACCACGAATTCTAGTGCATTCCTAACATCGAGAAAGGAAGTGGAAAAGCAGTTTATGACGATGGGGTGGATTTACTCGGATCTTTTTTTTTTGTTTACCAGTGCATGCCAGTTTCGCAATTTCTGTAATCTGTGTACTGGACTGTAAAGCGCAATATCCACCTCGCTTTGTTTATCATTCGGCTGTTTGAGTAACTGTTTGCCCCGCCATTCCCGTTGCTCGAAAAAAAAAACCATGCTCGTCGCACTTACTTCTCCGAAGCAAGGTGACTTCAAGCAAGGCTTACACGAGCGCGCAGTTGGCTCTGTAGTTCCGCTCCTCTGATACCATGAAACATTCACCTTTCTCACAATTTGTCGGTATGGCAACTTCATAACTCCAAGCCTCGTTGTTACCTGTGGGATGTCCAATTCGTCCTTACCACCTGCTTCATAATTAGCATCTTGATTATTTCGGCCTCTATAGAGGTCTGTGTAGAATTGGAATTGAAATTGATTTATAACTTCCTCGTAGCTGAGAGACGGGGCATGCGAGAGCCTGACACAGTTTCCTGCCCCCCACACAGATTCGGCATCATGTTATCTGAAAATACGTACCATTAACAGCTTAGATTTACCAACAGCATTAGCGTGAAAAACAGACATAATACAGAAAGTGGAATACGGTTACAATCACTTTAGCAAATAATAATTACGCAAAAAAATTACAACTGAAATAAGAATACATTTTCAGACAAACATTTCTATCTACTCGGAACAGTTCAAAGAAAGCTGATACGAATACACAGAAACAATTATATTGACTAAAAAAAGCAACGTACAGAAATGGCTGCATACAATAGAGAAAATAAAAAACGAAAACGACTATTTACTGAAAGAAAGCGCATGTAGGATGGGTGAAGTAAGAAATGAAACAATCTCAGCAGCTATTCGATTCCAAAATAACAGTTTTGCCGTATTAACATACCGTGATCTGTTTATTGGATATCCGCATCGAGCAGCTGAAATCGACTAATTTCTCCACTTTGCACGGTATTTCGATTGCTTGGAAATGAAAGGTTTGTTTTCTGTAACTTTTTCGCATCTTAGGCTGACATATTGCTTTCAACCTGTTTCTTCAATTCTGCAATATTTTTTCTTCAGTATGTAGCCAGGCTTGTTCTGTTGATTTATTTCTTTTAATCCATGCTGACATGCCGCTATCATATTGTTTTTAAAATAGAATCTCCAGCCTATAATAACTGGCACCATGAAAAATTTTGAAAACATTGTCACGACTGAAATTTTTCAACAGTTAGCAATATTTTCGGCGCCTCCGCCTTTGTATACGTGCGTTATGCGCGCATGTTCGCGTTTCGCGGGGAAGGTTGCAGTCCGACTGCTAAGTTAATGATAGAAGCCAGCACAGCACTGGTTTCGGGCCCAACAGAGCTGATCGGGATAGGAATAATTTCATCGACCTTTGGTACAACATTATTCTTTAACTTCTTTATCAACATGCACACTTCTGCTACAGTGGCTGGTTTCAAGCATATATGTTCCGGCACGTTAAGCAATCGTATCCGTATCGGTAGTATTGGTAGTGAGTTGCTTTCCATCTTTCTTAGGGCCTACATCTGATTTTGCAAACGTCTAGCCTCTTTCTTCACTGCTTTCAGGCTCCTTCAATTCTTTAAAGAATTGTCAATAGTCTCCAATTACGTTTCCTCATGTCGGTTACTTTACGCTTACTGATAACCTTTGTCAGTTCTGCCGGCTCTGTCTTGTCAATGGGCTTAGAGCCTTCCAAACTTTGGCGTTTCTTCGTCGTCTTTCTTTTTGTGAAGGTGCTTGCCCGTACTTTGTATAGCTACCCTACCCCATACCCCATACCCCGTAACCTGTATAGCTACCCTACCCTACCCCATACGGACAACCTTCAGTTTGTACCTATTATTAGGCTTTAATACTGCCGCGAATCTTTGTAGCGCCTATTTGTTGCGTTTATTTGTTCATGCTTCAAGGCTGCCGGCACGCCGCTTTATCGCTTCGTTTGTGACGCAAGACGCGCCTAGAATTATCTCGATTGATCGCATCCAGGCGGAGCCTATTATACTTTGTTCCAGAATGTTCTAGTAACTTCCCAAGCTTTATCTCGAATGTTCGCTATCAGCTTTAAAAAGAGCACGGCCGGCGAAAACCGCTGCTATCGCAATGTTTCCACCACCGGCCGATAAGAAAGCTGTGCGCAGATTCCTCGGACTGTGCGCGTACTACCGACGATTTGTGAAGAACTTTTTGTGTATCGCCGAGCCACTGACCCACCTGACAAAGGCAGACGTGCCATTTAAATGGGAAGCGCCGCAAGTGGAAGCTTTCAAGGAATTCAGCGTCCTTTACAGTCCCCACCGATCCTCGCCCACTTCGATGAAAACGCCGAGACTGAAATTCACACCGAGGCAAGTAGTGTGGGCCTAGGCGCTGTCCTCGTTCAGAAAATTGACGGAGTGGAGAAGGTCAACGCGTACGCTAACCGTTCCCTGTCAAAAGCCGAAGCTAATTATTCGATAACTGAGAAGGAGTGCCTTGCCATCATCTGGGCTACGTCGAAATTCCGCCCCTACCTGTACGGACGACCATTCAAGGTGGTAAGCGAACACCACGCACTGTGCTGGCTCGCCAGTTTGAAGGACCCCTCCGGCTGCCTCGCTCGATGTAGCCTGCGGCTCCACGAGTTTGATGTAACCGTCGTTTACAAGTCCGGACGCAAGCACTCTGACGCCGACTGCCTGTCACGAGCCCGCCGCCGGACGACGAAGAGGACGCCTTCCTGAGACCCTCAGCCTGAGGACATCATCATCATCATCCATCAGCTCCAGCTCTATTGTACAGCAGCAACGTGCGGGCCCCGACATAAAATGCCTCGTCGAATACTTGGAAGGCAAGATTTGTTCGCCCCCCGCCTCGTTCAAGGGAGGATTGTCTTCGTTTTGTTTACAGAACGATGTCCTCGTGAAGAAGAACTTTGCAGCGAACAAGACAGCCTACCTCCTTGTTGTACCTTTAAGCCTGCGCGGAGAAGTTCTTCAGGCCTCACACGACGAGCCGACAGCTGGACATCTCGGGTTTTCTCGCACCCTCCGCCGCATTCAAGACAATTATTACTGGCGCCTACTGTCTGCCGATGTCGCACATTATGTGAGAACCTCCCGAGATTGTCAGCGACGAAAGACCCTTGGAATCCGATCAACAGGATTTCTGAACCCCATTGAACCCCCCTCAAGGCCCTTTCAGCAGACCGGCATGGACTTGCTTAGCCCTTTCCCGAAATCAACATCTGGAAATAAGTGGATCATTATAGCGACCGACTACCTGACCCGCTAAGCCGAGGCAAAAGCCCTACTGAAGGGAACAGCAGCAGAAGTTGCCAAATTTTTCGTGGGGAACAATCTTCTGCGACACGGCGCCACCGATGTGCTCATCACTGACAGAGGAACAGCATTCACGGCGGAACTGATGCAAGCCATCCTGCGTTACAGCCAAACCAGCCACCGGAGAACAACTGCGTACCACCCGCAGACCAACGGACTGACCGAGCGCCTCAAGAGCACCATTGCCGATATACTCGCCATGTATGTCGATGCTGGGACGTCATCTTGCCTTACGTAGTCTTCGCCTACAACACCGCAGTGCAGGTGACCACCCAGATGACGCCTTTTAGGCTCGTCCATGGCAGAGAGGCCACGACCACGCTGGACGCCATGCTGCCGAACGTTACCGAGGAAGATAACGTCGACGTCGCCGCCTACCTACAATGCACAGAAGAAACCCGAAGACTTGCCCGATTAAGGATCAAAGACCAGCAGCGGACCGACGCCGCACGCTACAACCTACGAAGACGCAACGCGGAATACAAGCCAGGAGACCGAGTCTGGGTTTGGACGCCCATTCGCCGCCGAGGATTGAGTGAAAAGCTTTTGCGACACTATTTCGGCCCGTACAAGTTTTTCGTCGGCTAGGTGAATTGGACTATGAAGTCGTCCCTGACCAAATGACTGCATCACAACAACGCCGCGTGCGACCAGAAGTAGTTCATGTCGTACGCCTAAAGCCCTATCATGCACGCTAAAGGTCGTCGTGTTTCCACATTTGCTGTTTAGTTTTGCACAATCCGTTTTTTATTGTTGATAGCCGCATTATGCTCTAAAGTATCGAGTCGATGCTTCTTTGAGAGGGGAGTAATGCCGCGAATCTTTGTAGCGTTTGTTTGTTGTGTTTATTTGTTCATGCTTCAAGGCTGCCGGCACGCCACTTAATCTCTTCGTTTGTGACGCAAGACGCGCCTAGAATTACCTCGATTGATCGCATCAAGGCGGAGCCGATTCTACTTTGTTCCAGAATGTTCTAATAACTTCCCAAGCTTTATCTTGAATGTTCGCTATCAGCTTTACAAAGAGCACGGCCGACAGCGGCGGGCATTCTGTTCGACGACCTCCGAGTACACTTGTTGCTACGCCGCCGCCGAGTGATTCAGTCCTATGCGGGCGGAAGTCAGCCCGAATAAAGAGTTTCGTTTCGAAGACATTCTCGCTGTGTTCCTGTTCGCCGGTCTGCAGTCACCACTGCGTGACAATACAATAGCTGTCACCCTCTCGCGAATTCGTGTAGAATTCGTCTGTGTTACCAGCTATATCCTTTTTCATCAGGAATCCCAGACCTAGCTCTGGCAGGACCGCTAAACCATGATAGCATCGTACGTGCCCGCCCTTTAACACTGTAAATGCTTCATCGTTCATCCTCACCTCGCACAGCGCTACGAGATTACACTTAATTCTCGCTAGTTTCCCGAACAGCACTGCTAGGCTAGCCTCACTGGATAAGGTTCGAGCGTTAAACGCTGCCAGGTCCAGTTTCCAATGGAGGCCAGTAGCCAGTACGGATCCAGAAATTCGTAGCATCCTCAGCAGTGTTGTCGGTAACGCGTTACCGGTAACGCGTTACTTTTGTCGGTAACTTAGTAACGTACTCGTTACCATTTCGGAACTGTAACGGGTAACGTACTTACGTCAACATTTTTCGGTAACGTGAGGTGTCACGTTACTAGTTACTTGTCATTTCAATTGTCCCCCTCTGCCCCTTTTTCAAAAAAAAAAAAAAATCCGCCGAAAATGATGTTTCAAACAAATAAAATCTACCGGTGTTCTCGACGACCCTTGTTGCGGCTCCCAAGCGCACGGGGACAAACTTCTGGTCTTTCTTGCGCGTGGTGAGGATGTGTTTCATTCTGAGACTGGGCGCAGTGATGAGCACTGCAAAAAAAAAAATTGCAGGAAGGGAGGATGACTTGGATACGTGAGTGCTGCCTTCCTTCTCACTTTGTAGGCCAACCTAGAGAAAACAGCTCCCTATCGAGATTACACAGAACAAATTACAAATTTGAAAAAACGATTGTAAGGCGACCTTTACTTTTGGCATTAATTCGCACATGCAGTTAAGTTTCCGATTCGGGGCAGTTGGTCAAGCAAAATTTTTAGGAATACCGCAAAGAAACTGTTTTCAATATCGAATTTACCCTGCTCCATCTTATTTGTCCCTTACGACTTTAATTTTCTTTTATGTGTGGGGTTTTCTCTTTTCATTTCGTGTTGTGTTATTACCTGTTGTTCCTGTTCTTCCCTGGCTCTATGCCTGTCCTTTTCTGCCTGTTTACCCTTGCACAATACGAGAAGGCTTTCCCAATGTCACGCTTCCTTCACCACTTCATCGCATCTCGTGAACACCCATTGTCGCCGGTCCCCCAAGCAGGCATTCTTATCGCTTCTTTATCCCGTCCCGACCCGTATCCGAGCTTCGCTTGATGCTTGAGCAGACTCCGGCTCGGGGAACGTGCGAGGCTCCCGCCTCTTCTCTCACCCGCTTTCTTTCTCGGTCTCGCGCTATTTGCTTTTCCCCACCCCAAACTCGTGCCCCGTTATTATATGGCCTTAATTCCATCATTATACGGGATGTCGCGTACCCCCTCCAACACAGCGCTGACGCACGGACACCCGAACGAACACTCGCACACATTCCCACCGTGTTCCCTTTTGCGAGGCAGGGGCACAAGTCTTTCTTGTGTGACGTCGTGCAATGGACGGCAGCTGTGGTCCGCCGGTGGTCGAACCGATTTTCCACCCCCATCTCGCACGTGTTGACAATGGGAGCGACGAAGCGTCTTTCAGAACCCCCCGTGCGCCCTCGACAGCTGTCGTCTTCTATACATTCGTCTTGGGGGGACATGCCATCGGTTCCAACAGGGTGTTGGGTTGAGTGGCAGCCTCAGCCATAGCGCCTGGTCGCCGAGCCCTCACTTTTTGTTGTGGCGGTAGATTCACTTGACGGTCTCTTCTTTTCCTGATCGGATCTAGAAGATATCACTGAGCGGCTTGCTCAATTTCCGTCGGTTGGTTGAAAGGGCACAATTGGGTGGTCCCGTCTCAGCAGCTTACCATTAGAGCTATCTAAGCCACCATTTCACTAAAACGAGGATTGATTATCTATTGTGTGATTTATTTAGCAGTCGATCAAACCAAAGTAATGCTCAGCAGTCTCGGAAGGGAGCAGCAGTTTGCAGTTGGTAGCAAGAAGCTGCAAGTAGTAAGGGAACGCGGCTACTTGGGGCACGTATTGACCGCTGATCCGGATCACGATAGTGAAATAACTAGAAGAATGAGAACTGGGTGGAGTGCTTTTTGGAGGTTGTTTCCGATTATAAATGGCTGTTTACCAATACCTTTTAAGAGAGAAGTATATTAGAGCTGTATCTTACCGATAGTTACTTATGGGGCAGGGTCTAACGAAAGGGGTCCAACTTAAGTTCAGGATAGCGAAGCGAGCTATGGAAAGAAAAATGATAGGCATGACGGTAAGAGACACGAAGTGGGCAGAGTGGGTCAGATATCAAACACGAGTTAGTGATGTCCTAGTCAAAATCAAGAGGAAGAAATGGGCTTGGGCAGGGCATGCAATGCGAAGGCAAGATAACTGATGGCCCTGAAGGGTAACAGACTTGATTCCAAGTAAAGGGAAGCGTAGCAGACAGTGGCAGAAGGTTAGGTGGGCGGAAGAGATAAAGAAATTTGCATTGATACGGTGGCCCCAGCTGGCACCGGACAGAGTTAACTGGAGAGATATGGGAGAGGCCTTTGTTTTGCAGTGGGCGTAGCCAGGCTGATGATGGTGATAAGCAACCGGAGGAGTACACAAAGAAAGGTAATAGCACGTTTGCTTCGTGTATAAGGCGCTGAAATAGTCTACACAGAGCTAAGAGAGAAGTAGGAGTTTGAAACTTCCGCGACCGGCACCCATCTTTTCTTTTAAAGAAAGCTGCCTTTGCTGACTACAGAACGTAGTTTCTCATTTCACTGATTCCTTTTTTGTACTTCTCTATCGCTGTACTTGTACTTTCCTATGTATTTCTCTATCCTTTTTGTACATTTGAGGTGAAATATCTTGGGGTAACCATGACGTCCAACCGGAACTGGAGCGTACACATCCAGTCCATTGTCTCAGCAGCGTCCAAAAAACTTCGGTTATTAAAGCACCGCCTAAAGCATTGCACGAGCAAAACTGAACTGACAGCATACACATCACTTGTGCGTCCAGTGCTCGAATTCGCCGACGCTGTATGGGATCCGCACACAAAAACGGATATAATTCTTGAAGGCGTTCAGAGGAAAGCAGTCCGGTTTATTTATCACGCTTATGGTCGGCAGGTCTCGGTATCTGATTTGCTCAACAGATCTGCGCTTCCCACGCTTGAATCCCGTCGCAAGCAGCAACGACTAAAAATTTTGTTCAAGATCGTACATAATAAAACAAAACTGAATTTTCAGAGTTACATGCAATAGAACACAACACGCCCCACCCGTAACAAACACGAAAAGACTACCTTGATGCCACGATGCCGAACAAAAACATATTCTTGTTCCTTCTTTCCCCGCACCATTCCCGAATGGAACCGACTGCCAAGAGATATCATCAACCTAGTAACTTCAGAATCTTTCTTGTCTGCTGTTTCGTCTCATGTATCGCAGTAGCGCGTCTAGTACATAGTGTAAATTCGGTTCCTTTGTTTTTATTCTGTTCACTCAGTCTGGTTGACGTCGGATGATTTGCCTGTAATTTTTTTGCTTCCCGTTCGTCTTATTGAATTTATGTCCTCGTACTGTAATCGCCCTTTATTACTGTTATTTTGTTGTTACTGCTGCGTAATTTTCTTTTTTAACTTTGTGTACTCCTGCCTTGACTACCAAAGTGCAGTCGACAGTATTTATGAAATAAATAAAGAAATAAATTGTGATCTGGCACATCCTCAGTCCATGTCCCTCTCTATACAAACGACCTCTCTTGTTGAAGGCTCGGACAAACCGCAGCTTGAAATAGCTGGCCTCCGCCCGTGGAGCGATTGTCTGGCTATCCGACAGATGGCACTGCGGCTATCGTGATGCTTTCATGCTCCCTGCCGCCGTCCTCTGAAAGACTACAAGCTGCTGCGTTGGACCAGGGAGCGAGATAGAGACTTGTGTCCAGTGGCGCACATAATGGCGACACAAGCATTGTAACGCTGGGCAGGACCGCTTTCTTTGTTACCTCGTCTCTATGAGGACTGCGTCACTTGAGCGGCACAACGCTGCATGACATCACGCGCCGCCCCCAGGCAAACGCACGGATATGCCAGACAGGCCGTTAGGCAAACCACACTGCGTGTCAGACCTGTGAAAGGAGGACATTGTAAGAGGAGGTACGCGTTTTGTTCGCAGGCGCCTTAAATTGAGAGAAGCTGTCCTTCTGGAGAGGTGCTCCTATGTTTGGGCGTCGAATAACTGTTACAGCTTGTCGCGTTTTATGGCACATGGGCGAAAAAGGCTGTCATGCACCTAACGTAAGATTTTATATGTTTGCTTGGGTGGAGAAAGTGAAAACGGTTTGTAAAATAATATAACTGGTTCAGAAGCTTTGCTTCTTTTAAGAACGAAAAAAGCGCAGGTAATATTGACGAGTGAATTCGGTTCAAAGAGTACGCTGGGGTGAAATGTGATATGCTCATCTTAAAGTTTCGTCTATCAAGTTTTGTACACGAGAATAAAACGTAGCTTGTGTGACCACCTATCCGCAGAATTCGCTTGTAGGTGCATCTCGCTTTGCGAGAAATAAATTGTGCCTTAAGTGAACATCTCCGAAATGAATGCGACAGAAAATTACTCTCATCGAACATTTTACATGGTTCCATTGTATCGATTCCTGGATTACCGTCTTAATTAGGCGTAGTTTGTTGTTCCTTTCGGCATCTACCGAAACCAGTCATCCGCTCTCAATTTTCTCTCTGCAAATTACATAACACCTTCATGTGTATATGTACAGGGTCCGTCAAAAGTTCCCAGGCCACATGGTCCGCTTTTCATCGGTATATCCTGGGCACTTAAGATTCCGATAGAGCTATCGAGGTTCTCAGACGGTAGAACGATCCTTCTTCTATTCTCTACAGATATTTTGAGCTTCGAGGGTATCTCAACAGCCCGACTATGCTGCTCAAAAGCAAACTGTGTGGCCTTGGAACTTTTGACGGATCCTGTACTTCCTGTATATTAGGATTACGTCCTGCTGAAGCACATGCATCTGCTCTCTTGTTGTGGCTGATTCCAACGTGGCTACGTACCTAGCAGAATTCACGTACTAATCCTCGTGTCTCTCCCTTTACTCCATATGTACGATGTCTCCTATTAAGGCGGAAGCCTTTAATGCCTCATCGTTGTAAGCAGGAGTTGTCGACAGAAAATGTCACGCTTTTCAATTGGTCGAAACGGTCGTGACGTCACAGTGCGCGAATTTCAAACGGAGCCAATTGTACTTTGGCTACTAACCATGCAACCAATTAAAGGGATCGTATAGTGATGCTTCAAGTAAGTTTGACTGAGTTTAACTAATTCGCTACTTAACCAATTAGTCAAACCTTTCTAGTCAGACCAGATAAATAAATAAAACACAGTAAGAAATTTGCCGAGCTTGGGAATCGAACCCCGGTCTCCGGAGTGCGAGTCGAGCACGCTACCACTCCTCCATGCCAGCTCGATGGTTTGGAATGAACAAAGGTGCGTCTAGTGAATACGGTGTCTTCGTTCACTCCCATCTTCCTCCCTTCCCGTTACGGCGAGGCTTAGGTGCCCACCGAGATACGAGAGACAGATACATTTCCTTTCCTCAAAAACCAATTTACCGACGAGCAAGGCGTATTTGTCCGCGTTTCATATTGGTCCAAATTGTCGTGACGTCACCGCGCGCGAATTTTGACGGGTGTCCACCAAAATAAGTGAGGCAGTTACTGCGCAACTTCCTTTCCTCAAATACAATTTTCGACTAGTGGCTACTGAGATATGTGAGACGGTTACTCCGTAATTTCCTTTCCTCAAATACAATTTTCATCTCCTTCATTAGGGCCCCTCTTTCTTCTTTCACTCACACTTTCTCCCTTTCTGTACGGTGCGGCTCAGGTGTCCACCGAGACGACAGAGAATACAGCCCCATTTCCTTCCCTCAAAAAGCGTTGCGTTCAAAGGGCAACGCATCGCGCCGAACGGGTGGTGGCGTTCCTTGGACTCCGTGGCAGCGCTACAACACGCTGTCGCGTTCCACTCGTACAGGCGAAGCCTAAGCGTCATTAATTGGTAGTTAATTAATGCACCAACAAAATGTGCACTGAGCAATCGCGTAGCAGAATGCAGCACTCAGGCTTTCGCCTTTCACCACTTTTGCCGCTAAAGTTCCTCGTAATTTTTTTGGAGTTACATTGCATTTCTGGAGTGTAGGGCTCTGATTACGCTGGTGAAATCGGTATAAATGATGCTATTTTCTGTCTTGCTTTTCACTGTGTGTTCTGCAGGCACGAAAACAGCATAAAATTCAGCAGCGGAAACTGATGTGCACTAAATTGTCCTAACAATTTTCGCCCACTTGTCTTGTATTACAGTACTCCCATCGTAGGGTAGCACTTTTGAACCGTCTGCGTAAAAAGCGGTGCATTACAGTTATTTTTTTAGTGCGCAGAAGTATTGCAGTATATATTCTTCCGAGGCTGGCTGTTTGTGAATGTGTGTTAAGGTAAAGTCGCACACAGCGGGGAAGCTGTATAAAGGCGACGGTAGGTCGTGTCTGCCGGCAATACCAGGCAGTGCCTCTAATATGCTTTCTTGATATTTCTCTTTAAAACGGAGGCGTGATAACATATTGGTTGGGGTTAATTGTTAACGAGCATTATTGACGGACACTTTCTAACACTCAGGTGGCAGAGGTTTCACGAGAAAGGACTGATTTTTAGAATACCTGTACCTCCACACGACTTTTGTCTTGATGTAATGTTGAAAGGTTGTCATGATGTAATGTTGAAAGGTTGTCATGACCACTACCAGTTTCCGTGAAGAAAGTACCATTCTCCCTTCATACCTTGGAGGAAGAAAAAACTTGGTCAGCTTTTGTACAGTTGCGTGGTGATGAACCGCATTTTGCTTGTACTTTAGTTCGAGTAGAAATTTTTCGTTGGAGCTTGTTACATTCGTAGTGAAATAGAACAGGCTTTCTTGGAGATACTGTTGCATGGCGGCCAGCCGAAGAATGACGCGCGGTGAACGATGGACAAGAGATGATTTAATGGCCGCTGGCCTAGCGCGAGCGCTCCGTCCCGCGCCACTGCCAGCTTCGTCGTCTTCGTCACACTACCCTGGGTCACCGAGCGACAGTCCCTATCATTGAAAGATACGCTCGAAATGACGATGGTCCTGAGGGGAGGGTGTGATGGTCTTGAAGGGAAGGGTTGAACAGTAAGTAGGAAATGGTGAAGTGCTGGCCGCCATAAAGCTTCCAGGCCGCAGATTGCCAGAAGCCGATGACCAAAAGGCCTCTGGATGCGCCGACCGGTGGGGGCAGGGGAACGGTGTCTTCATTTGTGTGCAGCTTCTCGGGTCGGTGGGGTCGGTAGGTCGGGTCGGTCAAGGCGTCGCTCCAGTTCGGCGTGTCGGGTGAACAGGGGGGAGGACGGGGCGGGGGACCAACGGCGAGGTCGATTCGGGTCTGAAAAGCTGGGGCAAGCCGGGCGACGCAGAACAAGGACTCACGGCCGACGACCACGGGTGACGTAGGACGTCGGAGCTCCAGGGCCAGGATGCCGATGATTCCCCAGCACCTCACACCAAATGTTGCGTGGCGGCCAGCCGACGAATGAGGAGCGATGAACGATGGACAAGAGATGATTTAATCAGATGATTTAGTCAGAGAGATGACGGGTGAGCGCTCCGTCCCGCGCCACTGCCAGCTTTTCTTCTTCGACATAATATTTTGGCGCCAAAAGGCTTCGGACCATCTTGAGAGAGGGGGTTGAGAGGAAAAGCCGAGAGGTTAAATTGGTACAGACGCAAACTTTCGAACGCTAAAAACAGTCCTATTTGTTTCATGAGAGTAGGGATATGGATCCTTAACGATTTGAGTGGGAGGCGCTGAACGGGCCATGATAAAATATAATTATCAATATTGACTGAGTATCGCTTCGACTTTTTTACCCGATTGAGTGACGTCAAGGGGCTCTGTACCAAATATCTGACGTCACCACTGTCTGTGCTTGCTGGTGACGTCGACGGCGGCGATCGGCGGGCTGATCTACAGAACCTGTCGTCAATGAACCGGTATGCCACACTATATGAACGCCTCCGTGGTCACTATACCGACGACCCCGTGGTCACTGTATCGACGAAGGCTTTCTAGCGAGCGACGTCGAAGAAACCGGTCGGTGAGGAAGGAAGGAAGGAAGGAAGGAAGGAAGGAAGGAAGGAAGGAAGGAAGGAAGGAAGGAAGGAAGGAAAAACTATTTTACTCTAGTCCTTTTTCCTGTGGTTTGGGGGCATCTTCAGAGACGTTTTCTCCTTGATTCTATCCCCAGGAGTCTCCTCTGTCGAAGTCGTCCGCCTCTAATCAGTGGTCGGTTGCCCTCAGTCCAGGGCTCCGCTTGCCACTGCCGCCCGTTGAGCTCGCTGTACCAGACCTTGTTGGTCTTCACAGCGGTCGCTGGACAGCAGAGTCTCCCACTGCTCCGAACTCGGGTTTTTTTTTATTTTGGGGACCACGTCTATGTTTTGGCAGGCCCATGTGATATGATAGAGAGTAGGTTTTTCGTCGCACCAGGGACATTTGTCCGCGTATATCGTAGGGTGCATTTTGTTTAGTATGTGTAGGTTTGGGAAAGAGCCTGTTTGTAATCGTCTCCAAGTGACAGCTTTCTCTCTGCTGAGAGATTTGTGCGGTGGGGGATATCGCATTCTTCCGCCTCTATAGTTTTGTAGTATGGCCGAGTATTCCCTGCGTGCTGGCGCGAGTTCCGCGGGCTCGTCGGATGCTCGGAAAGTATTGTATCCCTGCCACCCCCGTGTGCCCCGGTACCCACACAATTTTGTGTGGGTTCTTGTTGTTTTGTTGTTCCTGGTTTTTAATTCTGTCGCCCGCTGCGAGAAGTATACGGAGCGCGTGACGACCTATCCTGCCATTCATGTAATTTCGGCAGGCTGTTTGAGAGTCCGTGAGTACTGTTAGCGACCGCCCGGTTCTATAGCCCTCCGCCACCGCTAGAGCAACGGCTGCTTCCTCGGACTCTGCAGCTGTGCAGCCTCGGAGAGACGCGCTGGTCATTTCGCGTAAAGACTAATCGACCACCGCCGCCAGAGCGATTTTGGTGTCTCCTCCTCTCCAAGATGCGTCTGTATACACGGTCGTGGCTTGAGGAGCGTAAGTTTTTTCGATGAATTCGGCCCTCGCTTCTCTTCTGCCTCGATGGAGGTTGGGATCCATGTTGTTTGGCATTGGCGCTACCTTGAGGGTCTTGCGAAGCTCGTCCAGGATCGTTGCCGTCCTCGACATTTCTCGCATCTGCTCGCGGTATTCGAGCCTCTGCAGGAGCACTCTTCCAGTCGTTGTTTGCAACAGCCTGAGTTTTTGCGACTCAAGCTGCGCCTCTCGTAGCTCCTCAAAGGTGTTATGTAATCCCAGGGCCATGAGTTTTTCTGTAGACGTGTTGCGTGGTAGTCGGAGCGCTGTCTTATACGCTTTGCGTAGCAGGGCATCCGCTTGTTGTATTTCGCTTTTGTTCAGGCACTGGTAGGGTAGGCTGTACGTGATTCGACTAACTACTAGGCTTCTGACTAGTTTTAGTGTGTCCTCTTCATGCATGGCATGTCGCCTGATGGTGATGCGGGTGATCATGCGTGCGACTAGTAGCGTTGTTGCTTTCAGTAGGGTAAAAGTGTGAGTACTGCGCTGGTTGGATTGAACCCACATGTCCAAAATTCTTATTGATGTCTTTTCGGGTATGAGCGTCCCTTCTAGGTAGACGTTGAGTTTTGGTCCTCGTTGGCTGGGACGGTCCGGTTTTGCTTGCCTCTCCAGACTCTCAGCAGTTCCGATTTCTCGGTCGAGCATGCGAGTCCTCTTTCTGCGAGGTATTGCTCTACACAAGAGGCCGCTTGCTGTAGCCTTTCTTCCTTCTCTCCGAGACAGCCCGTGTTTGTCCATACTGTTATATCGTCAGCATACATTGCATGCCTGATGCCTTCGATGTTCTCTAGTTTTCGAGCTAGGCCTATCATAGCTATGTTGAAGAGCAGGGGTGAGATAACTGACCCTGGGGGTGCTCCCTTGTTTGGAGTGCGAATTTTGTCCGATCGAAGGTCTTCTATGCCGATGGTGGCAGTTCCATCGGACAGGAAGGCTTTGACGAAGCCGTGGATTCTGCGTCCGCAATCCAGGTTGTCTAGGACCGTAAGGATCGCTTCGTGGCTGACGTTATCGAATGCCCCTTTGATGTCCAGGGCCATTATGTCATTTTCTTCCGTCCGAGGTACGTTTCGCAGCACATATTCTTGTATTTGGAGGAGAACGTCCTGCGTAGAGAGCTTCGCTCTGAAACCGAACATGGTATGTGGTACACAGTCGCTATCTTCCATGTAATTTTGCAGTCTTAAAGTTACAACCCGTTCGTAAAGCTTGCCAAGGCACGACGTGAGTGATATGGGCCTGAGGTTTTCAATTTGTAGCTTTTTACCAGGTTTAGGTATCATTATTACTTCGGCGTGTTTGCAATCTTCGGGAACCGTCTCCGCCTCCCAATGTTTCTTAAGAAAGCTGACCAGCTCTTGTATGAAGTCGTCGCTCAGGTTGCGGATTAGGGCGTCGTCGATTCTGTCCGCTCCGGCTGCCGTGTTTCTGGTGGTGTTTCTTATGGCCGCGTAAACCACTTCCACAGTTATGGGGCGGTCGAGTTTCTCGTTTTCGGCTCCTCGATACGTTCCTTGGTATCGCGGGTGGTTGTGATCGCCGAAGCATTTTTCTCGTGCCTTCTCCAGTAGGGCGATGTCTGATCCCTCGAAGGAGTGGATGAACCTGTGGATGGCTTTATTGTTTTCTGATTTGAAAAAATTGAAGGGAATACTTACGTTTCGCCTTAAAGCTATGAAGCGATAACGTAATCGGTTGATTCCGATAAATGCAGGTCATTCTCTACCTTACATATTTCGATACCAGGGAGTCCTTGTACCACTCCTGGCGAAGTTGTGTAGCGCTTAGCGGTGCGCCACTTCTCTGCGATGACAGCTGCCAGCAGGTACGCCTTGTGTAGCCTAGGTTCCTCTTCCTGAGAGCCCAATCATTAATTTAACTGCCACTTGTCTAGGTACAGTTTGCTCACTATCCGCTGGCCAGGTTGTGATGACTCTGCAAGGTCACGTGACACAGATGCAACACTTGCCTCATAGGTTGCTCTCTCTGGGCACCACCTGCCAGAGACATGCTAGAGATTTTACGCCAACAACGCCGACGTCGGATTTTCTGTCTTCAACGCTATTGGGCCTTCAACGCTATTGCCGTAAAATTCAGCGCCTGAGAACGTTTGTCCACGAAATGGTCACCGTAAGTGGCGCCACCGAACAACGTTTCCGCTGCGGATGTTCATATCAGCGCCGTGTTGCTGGTATTAGCCACAACATCTGAGTCGCTATTGGTCTGCAGCAGAACAAATCAGAATAGGCTATTCGGTCCCGCTGGCGGAGCAGAAGCGCGGGGCCCAGATTCATCTTCCGACTCTGAAGATGTAGAATAAGACGACAATGCCGTGGGCGCGCACAACTGCTTGGAGCGACAACACATGCACTTCCATCATTATTTTTGCCGTGAGTGTAAACCTTCGTGGAGTTTTCTCATTCTCGGCCATTGCCACGGGTTTTTGTTATAACGATCCCCTCCTGGTGTCCGAGTTCCGAAGACCTGATATATTGTCATGTCAACGCTACCTCTCGGGTGAATGGTGCAGTAGGCCTAACGTAACAACCGGGTGCTAGATGTGTGATCCCCGCAACACTAGGCGCTTGGATGGCTGCCCCATACATAGGGATGAGTGCATTATGTCTTGGGCTCCCGCCTCTGACCCCCTTTATTTAGAGCTTTTGGTTATACATCAACCTTTGGCGCTTTGAATGGGCGTAATTCGGAAGTTAGCAGGGTCTGCCAAGCCACCTAGGGTATGCTGATGAACTGCGCAGCGCTGCTGCAATCATGAATGCATAGATTCTATGGGTAACTAGAGAAAGAAACAAAGAAATACGTGTCCCGGCCCGCACCACTATGCATAAAGGGCTAAAACACGAATACCGGAGGACCAAACTTTACAGGGCGGCGCCGATAGCTGGCTTCTCAGCTCATACGCGGCGCCACCGTGTGTTGACACCCACGAAGTGGCCGCGCCGAAAAAGCTCGATTGAGAAGTAGTTTAGCAACTGCATACCCAAAAAGGTCTGCATGTCGCGCCATGTGTCCTAGCGCGTGCCCACGTTATGTCGAAAGCAAAGCACACAGCTCATTGAATTATTGAATCGTCACTTCCCATCTTATTTTTTTCCTTCTCTCTGCTCTTCATTCTTTCCCTTCCTCAGCGTGGAGCTGCAGGCCAGACACGTTCCTCTAACCAATGCACATCCTTCCTTCCTGACTTTAAGCATTAATCTCCGTCTATCAATAAAATATGCGTGTAAATGGAGACAAACGAGAGGAAGAGAATGAAAGTTGAGTTTGTCGCGTCCAGGGAACTCGACCAATCCTTCAGACACAGTCATCAGCAAGCAAAGAACGACCACAGTGTGGTTACAGACGGGCGCTCGAGTCTCCTGTTTTTATACATGCAAATAGCACATTGAGGTAATTATGTGACGAAGAAAGTTGAGGCCGCGAACCCAGAATCTTCGCCTCTGTTGTGGGACGCAAGTGCAAACGGCGGAACCCTTCTTCGAGAGATACACTTGTTCAGTGCCAATGCGCGCGGCTGTAATGGCAGACTAGGCTTGCAATCATTTTATCAATCATCACGTCGAAGCACAAATGAGCACTTGTCCTGAACACCTGCATGCGCACGTCTAATCCACTGATGCGGTCTTGTCAGTTCATTTCGATTTATATGTTTTCGTTGTGATTGCTCGGTGCATAACTGACTTCGTATATAATCCAGCTCCGCTCTAACTCGGTCTCACATGCAACCATAACTCGCAACGCAGCCGTTGATAACTTAGGCGTCAAATATTCAGGGCACCTGCGAGAGGGACACCTACTACTCGCGTTGCTCGCGGGAGGATGTGATTAGGCATAACTAATTACGCCTGCGTGCGCCGCGTCCTCTTCTCCCCCTCATACTTGCTTCGGCCGCACTCAGACCCAGACTCGCGCTGCGAACGCGCCGTGGTTGGAAACTGATTACTCCTCCTCCCCTAAACATTCGAACCCTTCCGCAGCCGCGCGATGCACCATTCTGACCGGCGTAGGGCGACTGTAGAGTGATTTGCCGAGCTCTAGAAAAACTCGAACTCGAGCCGACGGTTTTGTTCCACCGGGCGGGCGATATAAATAGACATGCCCCGTGTATACATATAGGTCCCGGAACAAATGGTCGACCACTCGCAGCCATCGCACCGATATATACCGGTCGAGAGAGTGGAGCCGATATACATCCTCTCCTGCTCTCCCTCTCCTACGTGGACGGTGAGGTCATTGTTTACCAGCTAAGCAAACGGCGCAGGACTCGCAAAGGCGCGTCCGCCATTGTGAGCGTGTGTTTGCGTGCGAAAGAGGGGCCGTACGGTGTACGTCGTCGGAGAGCGGCTATATCGACTCCTGGCGGGGGCGGGCCTGGCTGTCCCGTATAGTGCGCCCATGCCCGGTCTGATGTAAAAAGAAAAATGCAACGCAGCGAAAAGCTGAAGCCGGACTCTGGCGATCGGAGCATACTGTATGGCATGACGAGAACTTGCGCGCTCAGCGTATACAGCGTATGCGAATAGTGACCAGATTACGAAGTGGTCTGGCGGCTACGAAGCCTCTGTGGCTAGTCGCTGTCGAGATTTTGCAATAAACCTTCACCAGTGTTTCCAAAAACTTCTTTTCTGTTATCTTACTTTCTTCCTGAAAAGTATCAGGATATATCCTCGCGTGCGCTGTGAACAATTTTAAGCGTATTTATTGGCGATATTTCTGTCATTTCCTTTTTGATCTGTGCATGCATGTCGATGTTTGATTTTTGTAAATGTGGCTCAGTTGTCGCAAGCATTGTTACGAAAAAACGACTTGACCAGGATGCTGTCCTGATGCCGCGAAGCAGAGATGGATAGCACTTTAAGCGACGCCGGCAGTTTTATAAGATAGGAAACGATGCTGCACGGTAAAAACGTGATATCAGTATTGCACACAATTGGGGCTAGGCGACTGCAATAAAAGGACAATGATGTCAAACTAAAATTCGCCGGCATCGACAGGCTCCGGAATTCTATTAGCAGAGAATCCACTCTCCCCGAAAAGCCAGAAAAATAGAAGGAAATGAAATAGAGATGTCGTCATCACCTGCTGCGGGAACGTAGCCCAAAGGCTACGTTCCCGCAGGCTAATCCACAGAGGTATTCATTTCAAAGCGGCGGAAACCAGACCCTGCTGTGTACTCGACGAGTTTAAATAGAGTGACAGGAAGATTTCAGAGCGTTAGCTCTTCTTAGCTCATCATCAACATCATAAAACTTAACATCATTAACACAACTAAGGAGTTTGGAGCAAGCAGGATCTCGGTCCCCCGCACGGCACCACTACTCAAGCGTTTTTATTCCTGCGGTCCACAACGCTGCCAGTCCGGTCTGTAGCGATGCTCTGCACGGCCGGGTCCTCCGAGCGCAGCAGGGTCTCCCTGTCCTACCATGTCTCGCGGTGCTCTAGGCCCCGCGGGGGAGCTCGTTCCCCAGTTTGATGCGGTCGGCGCCCGCGCCCAGGAGGCGGCCACTCCCACTGGAGTGCGAAACTAGGGACCTCCACCTAGTTCTTGTAAGGATTGGTCCCTTACGGGCTGAGCCAAACATACCTCCTGTCCCTTCTTAATAAACGTTTTCACCACCACCACCCGCACACGAGAGCATCACGCTACTTTGTCATATATAATCGGCCACACATGAGGCGAGGAAAATGAATGAGGAGGGAGTTAAAGAGAAAAAAGAAGACACTGTTTAAATCAGCCCACAACACTTTGTTTGCTCGATTTTCGTTCAGATTTCCGCAAGATATCTTAAAATTAATGATTTCTTTTTCTCAGATTCCTCTATTTATATTTAAGAGCCGCTTTAGATAAACCTGGATGTCTTTTTTTTCTGTTCGGGTCTGCACCAATCCCTGGGCAATCCCCATCGTGGGTATGTGCCATCGTTTTTGAGGCAACAGCAACAATAACATCATATCCTGATGACCTCTGAAATGTCATAGACACACAAGCGATTTGCCTAGCTCGAGATCGTTTCCGAAAACACCCAGCCCGCCAAACCACTCCAGTCTTACATGCCGTGGAGGCTGCAGCAAAATATTTATCCAGATGGAATGAACGGGCGGCGCAACAAGGACACTAACAATATAGTCTAAGAGCACTTTCTGCTGGGCTAGTTGGTTTTGGTTCATAATTAAACTGATTTTGCTACGACAATGTGACGACAAGCTTATAAGTACGTTTCGTGCATGCAATAAAATCAGTTGGAAGTTGGCGCTTCGTCCTGTCACCTACCTATGTGCCTTGTCTGTTCTTTGCGCCTAAAAACTATTTAATTATGACACTAACAAGAAAGGGGTGTCCATGGGGTGTCCCCTTTGTTGTTAGTGTCCTTGTTGCGCCGCTGTTCATTTCTTCATGCACCAGCTCTACCCTCAGGCCGTTATTCTGATTTATCCCGACTTTTCGTTACTGTATCTTGACGGACCACACCACTCATTACTACAGGTTCTACAGCCATGCACGGTTTTCTCCAAGCCGAGTGTAGCACACCCAAACTTGGCGCCGCCGCCATGCGGTGCACATTTGATTCATTCGTGTTCCCTCGGCCGAGAGAGGGCGCTCGGCGTGCCTTCTCTTGCGACTCGTGATTGGCATTTTGCTCCCAGACGGCTCCTTTAACGCTTCGCTGTTGATGAAGACGTAGCGAATGAGCGGAACGTCGGGTGTGGAAGCGCCGTGTTTGCAGTACAACGTACTACATGGCTTGTGTGTGTTGGCCGCGGCGCACTTAGCGATCACTGATTGTGCTGTGCCCTCGAGGCCTGCTTTTTTCTGAGATGCCTGTTAGCCATTTTTAGGGGAGGAAAGGCACAGGTGCCAGCTTACCTGCAAAGTTCGAAGTGAACTTTGGATGTCGTTAATCAAGAAGGCACGCAGTAATGAACTTACACCGATATAAGTTTCCGCAGAGCAACCTTCACCATATCTCAAGAACGGGTACGAAAACGCCAAGCCCGCCAAAAGAGTCCGGCCTTAAGTGCCGAGCGGGAAACAACAAAGTGACGTCAGCAAGAAGACGAATCTGTGCTGCTTACAACTGCGTACAAACTGCACTTCCAGCAGCTTATAAAGTGCTATTTCAGACTCGAAACAGTTGTATCGAAACTGGTTTGGTTTGGTTTATGGGGTTTAACGTCCCAAAGCGACTAAGGCTATGAGAGACGCCGTTGTGGAAGGATCCGGAAATTTCGACCACCTGGGGTTCTTTAACGTGCACTGACATCGCACGGCACGAGGGCCTGTGCGATGTCAGTGTATCGAAACTATCTCAATGGTAGTGTGTGCAAGAAAGCAGCAAAGGTACAGGATGACGTGGGAGCGAGCCCCCAGAACGGGAAGACACAGCACACACTAGTATGTGGGTCAGGGTACGCAGGAGTAACGGGAAAATAGACAGCCGATGAGGTCGCGCGAGGACACATAGCAAGCCGTGGGATCTCGAATCAAAACTTCAAAGGAAGCCCAAATCCAGCCTCAGCGACGTACACAGACATTCTAGATTACTTCCGAGGTACAAAGGAGAGATATCCTGGTGCATACAAAACACTAAACAAAGAGGAGTCTGTCATATTGCGGCAACTGCAAAGAATACCCACCCTGAACAGGTTAATAGGTTGAGCAAAATGCACCCGACACATTACAAAAATGTCTGGCCCTGGTTCAGGAGTAAGCCCACATTATGTCACATCGCATTAGAATGACACCCAACACCGGTTAACGCGACCATTAAAAGTCCGCGTGCAGCGCAGAGGTAGCAGATGCTGCCTGGCAAGGACGAAAAGAATCAGCAACGCCAGGTGCAACCTGCCAAGCGGGCAGCAGAAGCAAGTGGCGCCGTGGACTGAGGGCACGTCCGCAACATTAGAAGGAAAGGAACTAAAGCAGGACACCAAACTCAGATAATAACGAAGAATCAAGAGAGTTTTCTTTCTGTTCTTCTTTGAGGAACTACGGATTAATATAAACTCCTAATGGCTCTTGCTTATATAACCTTAGTTGCTTTGGGACGTTAAACCCCAATAAACCAAAACCAAACTTAAAAAATGTTGAATGGCAATTCGTGTTCTCAGTATACAGGCTGTCGAGTAGCTCAAAGGAAGATTAAGTTTGCGTGGCTATACTAAACGACCCGCTTGTTCGCACTGAAATTTCGCACAGAAATCGCATTTCGTAGTCTTGCTAAAGAGTAGGTTTCGGTAGGCTACCTTTTTAATGGAGGCAGCTGTGCGTGTCCACCGGAGCAAAAAGAACTTGTTTATTAAAAATATTCGAGCAGCGTTTATCATCCGCGTTGCCTAAAAGGGGAAAAAAGGCGGAGAGAATCAAAAAGCCCTCCTTTCATTGGAGATGATTCATTTTGATCGATTGGTTGATTATAGCATGTGCATTCATACAAAAACAGTTGTGAGTGTAAGCCCGTGGTGTCGTTTTTGTTCCTGTGTCCCCTGTCCTTGTCTTATTCGCGCAGTCCTACCTTTTATTAACCCAAAAATCTAAAGCACACGTAGTATCAATCCAAATTGACCGTCAAATAGAGCTCTGTGCTAAATTTCAGCGGGAAAGAACCTATGGCACAGGCGAAACGCATCTTATGCGGTGCTTCTGAGTGGCACCGCCACTCTCAGTATAATACACTTCAACGCAGAGTCACTAGTATCGATGCAAGTCAAATAAATGCAAAACGCGCAAACAGTGCGCGGAGGATGGTATTCGACGGGCCTGAAACGAAGGACGATACCACCAGGCGGAACAAAATTTATTTTTTTCAAGTTACCCACTTGCAATCTCAGTCAGTGCATCACTTACCCGTTAGATTTGCTCCCTGGCATCGCCTTTCCCGGAGTACCGCCTTGCTCGCCGTTCGGTTTCTTGGTTCCGCCATGTCCCAAGTGCGTTGATTACAGCCGGAGGCAACTAGCACAGGGCCCGTAAGCTAGCCCTATTGATCGGCTCTTCGTCTCCGATTTAGGCAAGCACTCTCCGGGGTCTACGCGTGCAAAAATTGTGTTTGCAGACGAGAGTGTGCCTGCCCATGTAAACCACCGCGGGCATTGCAATTACTGCGACAGCCTCTCTTATCAATTGCTTCAGTGAGTGAGAGTGGCCTAAATAGTGAGTTTCCAGTTTTTCGACTAGTTATGTACCTTACAGTTGTTAAACTTGTAGTATCCATGGAATTAGAAATGGAAATAAAAGTACTCAACATCAATCATTTCATCGATTCGGACCCTCAGATTGCAGAAACAAAAATATATCGGTATTTGAAGAGGACGACCCTAGTCATGCGGAATTAGAAACTCGAAAATTAACCAAATCTCTGCACTCCCTGAATCGGAAGTTTCTCCGAACAATATAGGATTACCTTTGTTTTACCCGCAAAAGCTAAAACCATGCTGAGACTAAATCTAAAATAGGTTGTGTTGTAGGTCATACGCGGGGTAATTAAGGCTGGCGTAGACCGGACGACACGAACATTGAAAGCTAATCGCACGTGTTCTTTTTCTAGTGCCCGACCCGGTCTGGTGCGTAGGCTCGAAGAGGCCACAAATATGGGCTCCATAAGGGCTTCAATCAATCAATCAATCAATCAATCAATCGATCAAAAACCACAGTTGGCAAAAACTAATCGCAGCACACATTTTGTTCGTATCCCAGAGGTTAGCTCTAATTTTGCTTTAGCTCTAAAGCAGTACTCCGGTGGGTAAACTCCTAGGAAGATATTGCGATGTTTGTATGCTTGCGACGGTTTGGGGGTCTGTGGCAAGTGGAATAAAAACGAAACAAAAATAAAGCAAATAAATATCCGCGACTGGGCCTAGAACCGACTGCGGCGCGAATAGGTCAACTTCGCTGGCCATAGTGCGAGAGCACTGCTATCCCCGCAGCCGAACACACCCTCGCGCTGTGCAAGGCACGTAGTCTTCTCCATCAACTAATAAATATCACTATCAAACTAATCTCCGCGCTTTTAGCTATGTGACGTCGGTGACAGAAAGATGTAAGCTGAATGCGCTGATATGGACAACGTTTGGCAGGAACAGGGCACTGCAGCAGTGCGCGCTGACGTTAACAACATAGGTGCAGAAACACGGCGCTGGAGCATACTCCGCACTTCTGCCGCGTTGCATTGGGTAAATTGGCACTGACGATGAAAAAGTTGAATAAGCGCATAACTGCCTTTCTGGGCCAGTGGACACGTCAATCGCGCTTTCAGGTACCTGGAGGTGGTATCTACATGAAAAAAAAAACCGTGCTTTCGCTCAATATCTCGCGCTTAGCAATGCTAAATGGCGGTCATTTTTTATTTTTCATTATTGCCGAAATTTTTTCTTCTGGTCTTTTCTTATTGCTCTTATTATTTTTTTTCTTACCAGGACCGACGGCGCACTCCCTCACCGGAGCAATATTTGGCCACCCTGGTGTAGCACTTGGCGACAACCTTCTGTGAACGAACCAATTAACCCTCGGCCCTCAGTCCCCAGTGGCTGGGGAACAACTGACCAAGGCGGCGGTCAGAACTGTGACGCATTGGAGGCTGCTGATAATCACTGGCTCCGGACAGGCCACCTTTAGAAACGAACAACGCTGAGGCTAGCCAAGCAGGACTTAGTGAGCTTAGTCAGGTAAGAGGGACGGTTGAGGCGTATGCGGCACATACTGTGCTATCGTGCATTAGCGGGCAGACGAGAACTAGGTGGGCGATTTCTCATCGATCAGGATATAGATAATTGATGGAGTAGTCCTATAGCATTAACAACAGGGTGGCAGCTATAGTAATAAGCCATAATAAGAGGTACAAGATATAGGTGGTGCAGGCCTACGCACCTACATAAAGCCATGATCACCATATCGCTGAAAGCTTCTGTGAAGACGTGGAATCGGCAATGAACAAAGTAAAATCGCAGTAAACTGTACTGATGGGCGACTTCAATGCGAAGGTAGGCGAGAAGCATGCCGGAGACCAGGAGGTAAGCGACTAAGACTTAGGGTCCAGGAATAGCAGGGGGGAGTAATTGAGACCGTTTGCAGAAAGAAATAATTTACACATCATGAACACATTCTTCCGGAAACGAGCGAACAGGGAGAGTATTTGGAAGAGCCCCAATGATGAGAATAAAAATGAAATAGACTTCACACTATGCGCTCATCCTGGTATCGTGCAGGATGTGGAGGTCCTCTGAAAGGTGCATTGTAGCGATCACAGAATTACCTTTGACTTGAAGAGGCAACGGCTGAGACTAGTGAAGCGGAAGACCACTGACGATTTACCTGTAAGCGGGAAACTAGAGGAATTCAGGTAATTGCTGCCGCGAAGATATTCAGCTTTAACTGAGGAAGACCATCGTAATGTTCAAACATTGAACCATAATCTCACTGCTATCATTACGGAGTGCGTAGGAGAAGCAGGTGGTAGGAAGACTCGCAAGGATACTGGTAGGCTATCTCGAGATACAAAAGATTTGTTTAAGAAACACCAAAGCATAAAAGCCTTTGACTCTAGAGACAGAATAGAACTTGAAAAGCTCTGAAAGCTAATAAATAAGCTCAAGGTAGCCGACATGAGGTACTTAAATCTGGAGAGAATCGAGCATGCTCTAAAGAACGGAGGTAGCTTAAAAGCAGTGAAAAGGAAGCTAGGCATAAATAAAAACCAGATGTATGCTATAAGAGAGAAAGAGGGCAACATCATTAGCAATACGGATAAATTAAAGCATCCGAAGAGTTGTACACAAATCTACAGTAGCCACTGTAATCGGGACGTTAATGAGAGAGGCAGTAGCGCGCAGATATGGGACATCCCATCATTAACGAAGAAGGAAGTAAAGAAATCTTTAGGGGCAATGCAAAGCGGTAAAGCAGCTGGTGAGGATCAGGTAACAAAAAATCTTTTGAAAAACGGAGTGGAGATTGCGCCAGAAAAAGTAGCCACCCTGTATTAGCAATGCCTTATGACGTCGAGCGCACCAGAAGCTTGGAAGAAGGCTAATATTACCTTAATTTATACAAAAGGAGACGTCAACGACTGGAAGTTTGCAGTCGATCATGCTCACTTTCGTTGCCTACAAGGTATTTACTGAAGTAATCACTAATATATCCACGAAAATCTTATACTTAAATCAACCAAATGACTGTGCAGGATTCTGTAAAGGGTATACTCGTCCATAGACCATATTAACATTATCAATGAGGTTATAAACACGCAAAATATAACCGACCCTATATACAGCACTCAAAGATTTGTTTGTGGCGGTTTAACGTCCCAAAGCGACTCAGGCTATGAGGGATGCCGAAGCGAAGGACTCCGGAAATTTTGACCACCTGGAGTTCTTCAAAGTTCACTGACATTGCACAGTACATGGGCGTATAGGATTTCGCCTGCATCAAAATTCGACCGCCGCGGCTGGGACCGAACCAGCGTCTTTCGGGTCAGCAACCGAGTGCCATAACCACTGACCTATCGCTGCTGCCGGAGAGGGAAATAACTAGAAGAATAAGAATAGTGAGGAGCGAATTTCGCAGGATCTCTCAGGACATAAATGGCAGTTTACCACTATCCCACTAGAGAAAATTATACAACAGCTGTATCTTACCGGTACTCACCTATGGTTCAGAAATGTGGAGGCTAATGAAAGGGTTCGGCTTAAAGTTAGGGAAAACCCAGAGAGCTGTGGAAAGGAAAATGTTAGGTGTAATGTTTAGATACTGGAAGGGGCAGAGTGGGTGAGGGAACAAACGCGGGTTAATGACATCCTAGTCGAAATCAAGAAGAAGAAATGGGCTTGGGCAGCGCATGTAATGCGAAGGCAAGACACCCACTGGTCCTCAAAGGTGATGGAGTGGATTAAAAAAATTGGCGGGGGCTTAGCTTTGGTTAAGCCTGGTAGGTTGCGAGAGCAAAAGCGCAGCGCCTCCAACTGAAGGAACGCAGTGGGCCGCGTCTACAGGTCACGCGTGGCTACCGGCCGCTGCTGCGCGACGACTCGACTTGGTAGCCCATCTCTCACCCTGGTATGACGTCACGCTGTGACGTCACTAGGCATGTTATGACGTCAGGGGTCATTCTAAATGTAACGCGTGGCTACCGGCCGACGCTGCGCGACGATTCGACTTAGTAGCCCATCTCTCACCCTGGTATGACGTCAGAGGTCATTCTAAAGGTCAAACGTGGCTACCGGCCGCCGCTACGCGAAAGCCCGTTATGAGCGTAGTATTGATTTCGAAATAAATCTACAGCTGTTATGATGTCACAGCGGCAGTAGCGCCACAGGTGCGCGGCGCGGCGTAGCTGCGGACGGGCTATATGAAGGAGCGAGTTGGTCGCCCATATTCACTCCTCTAAAGATCAAACGTATCTGCGGCCGGGTCACGCGAAGGCTTGAAAGTGCGAGGAGTATTGCTTTCGCAATAAAAAATTGGAAAATTGGTTTCTGACGGGCAAAAATGATGCTGTAACTGTCTCACATATCTCGGTGGACTCTGGAACCGCGCCGTAAGGGAAGGGATGATAAAGGAGGAGGGATCTTTAGCGTGCACTGACATCGCACAGCACACGGGCGCCTGTTGCGTGTCACCTCCATCGAAACCTGGTCGCCGCGATCAGGTTCGAACCCGGGTTCTCCGGCTCAGTAGACGAGCGCCTTAACCACTGAGCCAGCGTGGCGGGAGTAATAGAATTTTGGTCAACGTCCGGCGAGCGAGTGATGAATATGGCGCTTGTTCCTAGCAAAGGGATTAGGTTAGAGGCAGTTTTAATAGTCAGCAAGCGCGATGAACAATTAGGCACGGATACAGCTGGAGTACGGCCCTGGTGCCATCGAGGAATTGTCATGACGCTGCGGTTAATCCCTTGATTAAGCGTTTGTTCGTAAGTTGTGTTCGACGGTTAAGTTTTAAAATCGCCTTTTTTGCATTATTGGTACTTTGCTTTCGAGTGTGCTAGCCTGAAATACTATTTAGTGACTTTGGGAACAGCTTGCACAGATGTTTTTGCATTGCTTTCACAATAATCCTTCTTTAACAAGAGCTGTTGTCGGGTTAGTTGGTTATCGTCTGCACAAGCCATGTTATATTACGCTAAACTACGACACATAAGAGAAGAACACACAGCGCAGGACGAGCGCAAACCGCTCGTCCTGTGCTATGTGTTCTTCTCTTTTGTGTGATAGTTTTAACTTTTAGCGCAGTATAACATGGCTTATGTAGATAATCCTTCTTACTGACAAAGTAATTTGGCAGCTCCTCCTAAAGGAACGCTATACCTGCTCTCAAGGAACCTCACAGGAAAGCTTGACGCACGGCAGCCTTGGCTGTCCCGTCCACTTCGCCCTGCTTTGCGAGGCACTCGATCGGGACTAAAAGGAGTGACAGGGAAGCGGAGGAAAGAAGGGAGTCAGGGAGAAGAAAGCAAAAAGATGAAGCGAACCCAAGCACGGTGTGCATCGGGGAAACATACTGGCGGAGATAAGGAAGGCTGCAGAATGGAACAGGGGACGTTTTCGTTTCTTTCTTTTTTTTCTTTGAAAGCCACCGACCTCTGCAAAACAAAGTGGTCTTGTCTCTCTCCACTGGCCCCACGAGTGGCGGCGAGGTAGAAAAGCGCGCCAAATAACATGAAAAGCGCGGGCAACGAGCGGGAGCGCTGCCGGCCCGAGCTGCCGCCAGCCTTTTTGGCGGGAAAGGAAACGGCGCCCCTTTGGACGGACGCGAAAACAACGCCCGCGCTGTGTGCGCTATATCAGGACGGTGGCGCCCCTTTGTTCCCAGAACGACATTGCCGCTGCCATTGCTGATTACGGGCGTGTAGCGGCCGCAGTATTGCCCTTGAACGTGAGCGCGAGATTTATCCCGCACGTAAAGACAGAGTTCTTTCGGCAGTGTATTTTGTCACGGAATCTCCCGTGGTTGCCAAGGCAAGCTATGCTTGCTTAAATCGTGCAAGCTACCCCGGTAAAGATAGGAGTTGAGAGTCAACGAGCAACTAAAGTCTTCAACAAGTACTAACTAAAGGGACGTCTTCAAAAAAAAAAATCAGGAATAACAAGTCATCAGCGTTTTCTTTAGGAAAAAAGACCATGTTACGGCTTTGTTAGTGCTGCGTCATCGTGTCTCCATAGTTCTTGTTGTCCTGTTGCGCAATACGTCTCTGCTGTCACCTCACCAGTACTTAAGTCACACAATTCCCGTAAGGCTCTCGTGTCATGTCGTACGTCCTTCTTCTCGTGTCCTTCTGCTTTTAGTTACTTCCCTCATGAATCCAATTGAACTAGTCCAACTTTCCTTCTGTTCAAGAAAAATCATTTCCTAATGACACCCATTTGCTGTCGGTAGAAAGAATAAATGCTAGAATAAACTGACGGGTGCGATCGTTCTATATGATCCAGTTAGCTGTACCAGTAATTCTTTTGTTACAGTCCGGCCGCCGCGGTGGCTCATTGGTTATGGCGCTCGGCTGCTGACACCATAGACGCGGATTCGATCCCGGCCTCGGTGGCTGAATTTATTAGGAGGAGAAATTATAGAGGCCCGTGTGCTGTGCGATTTCAGTGCACATTACGGAACCCTATGTGGTCGAAATTATCCGGAGCCCTTCACTACGGCGTCTCTCATGGTCTGAGTCGCTTTGGGACGTTAACACCCTATACACCAAAAACCATGCACTTTTATTGATGTCACTCCAGGTGTCTTCGCTGACAAACGCAAGTAAGGAGCCGAGTGCACTCTTTATATTGCCTACTTAGTGAATAGCATTCACAGAACGCGCCTCTTTTCTGCCGCAATATTTTTGCGCCTCATTTCTTTTCTGAGACAACCCATCCCGTCTCGGCCTCCCAGCTTGTCGGCAAGCAAACGCTGCGCGGGTCTTGTATTTTTCTTGTAGTTATATTGCATACCTTTGTTTTCCGGTCTTTTTTTCTCTCTAGGAGCTGAAGAAAACCGTACCATTCATGCCATGAGAATAAAACAGTCGTCACCCTTAAGAGTCCCTCACCTATAAAATCACAAACGGCAACAAAAAAGGAAATGAGCCGAGAGGGAGAGAGAGAGAGAGAGAGAGAGAGAGAGAGAAAAGATGCAAAACGCGCATACTCACCAGGAACACATTATCCGTCCCTGATGTCCTTGCGCGAGTGAAGAGGAAGCGGACATTTTTTTATGCCATAGGGGTACTAACGCTCTCGCGGTAAAAATGTTTGGGCGGCGCTAATCCCACCCTTGACAGTACAATGCTACAGCATTACACATTCCTGCAAAGCAAGTGCTCTTTCTTTTTCTTCATCTTATAGTAATAAAAATGTTCTGTCTCATAACAGCGCTGCTCAAGCATATCGACACTAAACCAGCTCTGGCAACTTCTCTGGGCTCACCAACCCTTTCCTGCCCCTCCTCCGGTTTCCCTTAAACACGGCCGAACTTGGCCCGACTCTACCACTTTTAAAGCTGCAATACTCGCATGGCTCCTTTGTCCCCACTTTCCCCATGTTTCCCTAAGAACAACGCTGTCCACTTCACGTGATTTAACGCACGCGGGCACCTATGGCAGCTCCGAGTGCCCATGCCTCGTTCCTTCGGAGCGTACAAAGCTGAAAGCCCGCAGGCTGTTCTTTTTCTTGTTCGTATTCCGCCGGTGCCGTTGTTGCCCGCTCCTGTCCGCGGGAGTGCGCCTAAGTAGAATGGATCCCGTCCTAAAACGCCAGTGGCCGGCGAAGCAGGATGGCTGACTCCCATGGGTCGAGCCCGGCGAACACAGGTGCTTGCAGTAGCGGCCATTTGTAGGCTTCGTCGTCCTGTCTGAAAGCTCGCCGCTGGCCCGTCGCTTTGGGTCGCATCTGTGGAGAATTTCGCTCCTCTGTGAGACCGCGCTTTCTCGCTTGCTTAGGACCATTGTGCGATCGCATTTTTAAGGCGAAAGCCTTTAATGCCTCATCGTTGTAAGCAGCAGTTGTCGACAGAAAATGTCACGCTTTTCAGTTGGTCGAAACGGTCGTGACGTCACAGTGCGCGAATTTCAAACGGGGCCAATTGTACTTTGGTTACTAACCATGCAACCAATTAAAGGGATCGTATAGTGATGCTCCAAGTAAGTTTTACTGCGTTTAGTTAATTGCTTACTTTACCAATTAGTCTAATTAACCTTTCTAGTCAGACCAGATAAATAAATAAAACCGATTAAGAAATTGGTCGAGCTTGGGAATCGAACCCCGGTCTCCGGAGTGCGAGTCGAGTACGCTACCACACCGCCATGCCAGCTCGATGGTTTGGAATGAACAAAGGTGCGTCTAGTGAATACGGTGTCTTCGTTCACTCCCATCTTCCTCCCTTCCCGTTATGGCGAGGTTTAGGTGTCTACCGAGATACGAGAGACAGATACATTTCCTTTCCTCAAACACCAATTTACCGACGAGCAAGGCGTATTTGTCCGCGTTTCAGATTGGCCCAAATTGTCGTGACGTCACCACGCGCGAATTTTGACGGGTGTCCACCGAAATATGTGAGACAGTTACTGCGCAACTTCCTTTCCTCAAATACAATTTTCGACTAGTGTCTACTGAGATAATGTGAGACAGCTAATGCGTAATTTCCTTTCATCAAATACAATTTTCATTTCCTTCACTACGGCCCCTCTTTCTTCTTTCACCCACACTTCCTCCCTTCCTGTACCGTGCGGCTCAGGTGTCCACCGAGACGACAGAGAATTACAGCCCCATTTCCTTTCCTTAAAAAGCGTTGCGTTCAAAGGGCAACGCATCGCGCCGAACGAGTGGTGGCGTTCGGTGGACTCCCTGGCAGCGCTACAACACGCTGTCGCGTTCCACTCCTAAAGGCGAAGCTTAAGCGTCATTAATTGGCACCAACAAAATGTACAGTGAACAATCGCGTAGCAGAATGCATCACTCAGGCTTTCGCCTTTCACCACTTTAGCCGCTAAAGTTCCTCGTAATTTTGTCTTCCGCATGGCGTGCTGGCGACCGGACCGCACTAGCCGGACAACGGCTGTACGGCCGTCCCGGCTTCTCCAAAAAATACAAAGTTGAAGCGCACAATCAGACGAGGACGGTGAAAGAGACGAGAGACAAGCGAGCACTAACTTTCAGCAGTTTATTGTGAACTTCGAAGCAGCATATAAAGGCTAATCGTGGCCGGTCATCACACATGCGCAGTCTGCATTTATGCAATGCTGACGCAAGCACTGCAATTCCTTGCGGTATAAAGAAATGGACTGCTGGACATGCAGTTTTCCCTAACCTATCTATTACCTCTGCCTCGATAATTTTACGCGTTAGTTGGCAGGTACATCTGGTGATAATGGTGCACTTTTTGTATAAAGGCAAAGAGCTAGATTTCGCACAGGGTTCTGCACTCTGGCTGTAACTGGCTCTCGTCTCTTTCACCGTCCTCGTCTTGTTGTGCGCTTCAACTTTATATCATGTCTCACCAACACGCCAAGACAACCACCTTGCTGTTGTCCACAAAGCTGGTTCAACTTAAGGCCATTATAAGCGTACGAGCGACGGACCTCACACGCCAGACAAGGGGCGTTCGGCCGGCCCGGCGACCGGGGAAAAGTTGGACCAACTTCAACTTCTGTGCGATTGTGCGGATCCAACCGGAGACCGCATTGCAGCTGTTAACTGCTTTTTTACGTGACGTCTCAGGCCCGTCCTCCCCACTTTTGCCAGGGCAAAGATTGCTGTTGCTGCGATTGAGAACTACATGCTGGTAGCCACGTCGCGCAACAACTGACATAAGCCACACATTGATATTACTAGTGTTCAGACGACTGCGAGTTTCGCAAGACCTTCGTCTTTTGTCGCAAGCCTAAGCAAGACCTTCGTGCTGGCAGAGTCACAAAGCGTTCGTTTGGAGTCGTTTGTGATTGTTGCAAGCGTTCCTAATTCCTTCGAGGATCATCACAGACCGCAGCGAGTAAGAGCTGCTCACGCTGAACTTCTTGTGCGCGCATGAGCTGAGTAGCACAGTGACTAGTGTCCGCGTAGTGAAAGTGATTGCAATTGATGGTTTAGGGTTTATGTGGGTTTAATGTCCAAAGGCGACTCAGGCTATGAGAGACGCCGTAGTGAGGGGCTCCGGAAATTTCGACCACCTGGGGTTCTTTAACGCGCACTGACATCGCACAGTACACGGACCTCAAGAATTTCGGCTCCATCGAAATTTGACCGCCGTGGCCGGGATCGAACCCGTGTCTTTCGGGTCAGCAGACGTGCGCCATAACCACTTGAAGCGAGTGCTTTTCCGTCAAGGCAGCGAAATGTTCTTTTTTGATACTCAGGTGGCTTGCGTTAGGCTTGTCCTTCAACGATATTATGTTGACTGCCTCAATTATTTCACCGGGCCTCGTGCTTCTGATCCTCCCTTTCAGTTAAGTTTTCTTTTCTACAAATTGGGGCAAGCAGCCTGTTTTCATAGCTTAATTTACAATCCAGACAATGGATATCACTGTGGCGGCACTTTTGAACAGTTGCGTTGTAGTCTGCTTTGTTAGTCCTTCGTTTTCGTCTTTCAATTTTCCTCTTTCATTACTTTTGCGCACTTCCATCAGTTGATCTCTACAAATATTTGGATTTAATCTAAATTTGTTCTTGTAGCTTAGTTTTTTTTTTGCCGTGTTACTTCTTGTGCCTTTCACCTTTTTACCTTTAATCGTTTGTAGCTTCCAAAGCATGTTTTTATCACCGTTGTTTTGTGGCGTGTTTCTGGTTGGCCGTTTGTCTTCGCATTCCTTAAGTTCTTTCCCTGACGTGTTATAGTAAAGAACTGTGTAGGTCTTTACTTGTTTGTACCAATCTTTTTATATCCTCAGTCATTTTCCAAATGATCTTGCTCTGCTTGTTCGTCATGGTCCCTGACAGGAAACTATAAACACTTTTTACTAGTTTCTTGCCGAATAAAGTTGAAAGTTCAGCGCTTCTGTCCGCGTTGTCCTCCTTTATGCTTGTCCGTTGTCCTTTTGCGCTGATTCTTCTGAGAGAGGACATTGAAAACTCCAGTCTATCAGGGATATGACGCACGTAACCATGTCTCTCGTGCGTTCTGGTATGTCGTGTTGCTCCATCTTAGAACTTAAAAATAGCTACCCGTACTAATGTTACAAGCGCTCAGAAACCTCTCTGCTTCACGCGTGCTTGAGTGTAAGCAGAGAATGCAGAGTGCAAGAAGAATGCACGTCAGCTCGCGGTGGTCGCTACAGAGCGTAGCGGGAAGTGGAGGGGCGAGGAAGAGACGGAGTGAAAGAGGGGGAGGAGGAAAGAGAGCGAAGCTTGGGCGGCTGGCGTCCAGAATCGCGTAATTAGCTTCGTTTGTCGCCTGGCACGCGCTCGAGACAAGTGGCTCGTCCGAGCGTGGTTTGCGTAGTCGGCTTTAAGGCTCGCGGGTGTGCGCGGAACTAGCTTGGATGCGAAAGGGAGAGGTAGCCTTCTCTTTTCACTCTGGCTTGTATGACTCCGGTCTCCATCTAGGTCCGTTTCTTCTTTTTATTGAAAACTCCCGCTCACTGCAGCGTTGTCGTTCTATCGTAAAGTCGAGGATGTGAATGTCGGAAATTTCGTCCTCTCTTTCAGGAAATGTATCCCCGTGAGTTATTGGTGTTTTAAACAGAAGTTCGCGGGAAAGAAACTACCCTGACTAGGTGCTGCCTTCACTAACACACCTAAAAGTGCATGTGCCCGCAAATATCTCCGACAAAATGCCTCATCGCATGGCGATTCAAGCAATACTGCAAGGAGCGGCGCCCTGCATTTCCCAGCGCAGCTAGCACGCCTGAATTCCTGATTTGAGTCTGCCCCTGGAAACAGCCTGGAAATTCGGCTGTCTTCACGGCCTCAGTGCTTCGTGGTTAGGTAAAAGCGTGATGAAAAGAAATTCGAACAGCGGAGCGCGTAGCCGCCGCGTTGGTTGCGTTTCTTTCCATTGCGGTAGTACGTAGGTCTGATGTAAATATTGTTAATGCACCTTTTGGGCACAAAGTACACGTCGTTGGAGAGCTTCGCGGCGCTCAGCATTGCAGGTAGACCGGACCTGAAAGGCCGCTTTTGCCAACCAAGCCAGTTTTCTTTCGGCACGCGCCGCTACCAATGTGCTCGCCGCGTGTCTATTGGCGCATCATTGTTTGCAAACAGGGAGAGGTCTATCGGGACACACGACAGGGCTCAGGTAGAGGGCATTGGATCAGGCAAATTTTGCGAACACTCTTGCCCCTCTAATCTACTCAGATGTGACGCTAGATTATTGCGTTGCAGTCATCAGTACAAAAAAATGAACTTGCTATACGTGCAACATGAATGTCAAAGAGTTAATATGGTGCTTTCGTTTTGCGCGCTCCATACCGGAGATCAATGTTGCGTCTTTTGACAGCTGTGCGAATAAATTCTTAAAGGTGCACTGAAGAGGATTCTGAACTAGACTTTTTGCCGCGGGAACTCGATCTACACGTTCCTGGCATTTTTAGAAACGGCGACTTATTGCCCTCTGTGGCCGATTTCCCTAATTAAATCGAGTTAACATCCGGCTCCGGCCTTTTTTCTTTAATTCTCTCGCGTACGGTGGGCGGAGTCGACCAACGCGTGAAGTGCCTTTCAGCCAGCTCCGTGGAGGCTTTGCTTTCGCTTTATTTTGTTTTTTAGGTTTCCATGAAGAAATAGTTTCATTAGCAGATAATATAGCCGCAAAATAAGCCTGCAGAAATAAAAATACGCGCTGACTATTTGCTACTACGGACTACTACGTATTACTCCGCCGATGACAGAGCGGCAAGCCGCCACGGGACTGGGTGAAAGGCGCTCCACGCGTTGGTCGACTCCGCCCACCGTACGCGGGAGAATTAAAAAAAAAAAAAGGCGGGAGCCGGACGTTAATTCGATTTAATTACGGAAATCGGCCACAAAGGGCAATAAATCGAAGTTTCTAAGAATGCTCGGAACGTGTAGATCGAGTTCCCGCGGCAAAAAGACAAGTTCACATTCCTCTTCAGTGCACCTTTAATGTACATAGCTTTTCCGAAGCGCAGCTAGCACTTTGCCATTTCCTACCAACTTTCGTTGTGTACGAATATTAATGAGATAGCATAGCCCCATCACGGAAGAACCCAGCGTGGTTAATTATGCGATTCCCTCGGAGTGGTTAGTCATAAAATTGGCCGATTGGCCAAGACAATGATGGCGTCGCAGGGCCACGTGCAACAGCCGAGCGCTGATTGGTCGAAGAGATGTTCAACGTCATGAGGCCACGTGACATGGCCATGTCTGCAAGTGCGCTGGTCATCTGACATGGCCGAGAGCCGTGGGATCTCGGAGGCTGTTCAGGGCTGCACTTGGTTGTTTGCAGACATGGCTAGACAGCTCCGCGTATGAGGTTGAAATGGAGCCAAAATCAGCGCAGCTTTTGTCTACCGCGGTGGAAAATCGTCGCAGTCGAAGAGGGCGGCCAGGGAAGTATGTTGCTTAACATGTAGTATCGGTAGGAGGAGAAGCAGACCGAGTGGTCTGCTGACTTTATTGATATCGCATCAAATCAAATATCGAATCAAATATTCAATCCATATTGGATTCAGTTTCATCACTAATAGAATCACATTCCAGTTTGTATACGTTATAAATCTGTTCGTATTTGATTCAGCCGCAAAGCTTTATTTTTATTTGATTCGGTCTTGAAAAACACTTTCCGGACTCCAAAAGTACAGTAACCTGCTACCAATTTGTCACGTGGTGGACCCATTAATGAGTGCGTCGAATGACAATTTGAGGAACGCTGTTTTGCGGGGCAGTTGCCCTGCTGAAACAAGTTATGATGCTATAAACTCATACAGTTTTTCATACAAATGTCATGCAATTATCACAGAAATCATAGAGAATTATCATTCAACTGTCATTTATTTTTTTCAGAATCATACTATGGTTATTCAGATGCCATACAATATTATAAAAATTGCATAACATTTCTATGACGAAGCCTGTGTGGGGTTATTTCATCGTACAACTTTCTTAAGCTGGGTGGTTTTCCTCCCTCTATGCAAATATCCATTCGACGGCTCGCAGGGCCACATTAGTGGCCAGTGGGTCACAAGTGACGGGCGGCAAAGAATGATGTGGCCTCGCCATTTAATGACGTCATTAAATGCGGACTGCGATCACGAAGTGCTGGGGCAGCGTGGCCATAAGGGAGCGGACCCTGTAATAGGAGACGAGGCTCACAGACACACGCAGCCCCACAGACACGCACACAGAGGGCAGCACCAGCCAAGTAGTGTTCCTGCATATATACAGGAACACTACAGACAAAAGGTAGAGCGATGCCTGGACCAGCTCACACCCGCCGACAGCCACAATTTTCCAAAGTGCCGGGAAACACCGAGCCTATATTTGCTGACTACCGCTGGCCGAAATTCAAGATGTCCAGACACGCACAAACGCATTTGACTCCTTTTTCCAGTAAACGCGATGGCGGAAAAAAGAACAAGGAAACAACAAAAGAAAACCTCTCCCGGGAGCGGCCGAAGATTCTCGACTTCCGCCAGCTGTGAATTTCTTTCCCGCTGCGGGAAAGCCGGCACAAAAAAAAGAAAACGAAAACGAAAACGAATGGGACAGTCTACAGTCGGAATGGAAAGAATACATTTTCCACATACAAAGAAGCGCGCGGTACAGCATATAGAAGAGGGTCTGCAGAATAGACAGCTCAAACTGGGGGCAAAAGGGATATTGCCTCGGCCTTCTTCGCTGGTTTCCAGTGACACTTGACTCCTTTATAACCTTTGCACGGCGCCGACGCTGGCGAGGCGCGCCCTGTGTAGAGCGTACTTCCCGCCTTTATCTGTTCTTTGCTTTCCAGGAAATGTCGAGATGTTCCTTCTGCTTTTCATATTTTTTCCTTTCTTTCTCTTTTCCTTCTCTCCTTGTATAGGCACTTCCCACGGACACGCAAACTCAAACAGATGATCGTGGACCACCATTTTCTCCCCCGAATCTCGAATTTCGCCCCCTTAAAGTGGTTCGCGCCGTGAGTCGGCGGAGCCTTTGCTCTGCCCGCCTGAGTAGGCTCGTTTTCTCTTTCCTCGCTCTAACGCCCCGCTTATATATATATATAACATGTATAGTGCACGCGTGACTTCAGCCGCACAGCTCGACCGACGGTGCAATGCGTGGCCTGGTAGACCTATAAAGTCTAGGCTTGTTGCTGTGCGCCCTTTTTCTCCACTACGGTTCTCTGGCCAGTTGAGTCTTGCTTCTGGGTCATGTCACTCTTGTCGGCCCTCTATCTTTGGGCTGCGCAGGAGCTCGTTTTGCTGTGCTGTGCGTACCTCGAAAGTTTCTATATGCGTTTAGGAACAATCAGACAAGCCCGCCAATCCATCGGGCTCTATCGCCTCGCCACGCGTGTTTCTGGTTGCGCGTCGCTTTTGTTTTCCCATTGTGTCGAGACTGCTGCTCGCTGTTACCACGGGAGACGCTTTCTGCGAGTGAATGACACGGTTCTTTTCCTCTTATGTGGTTGGGATGAGGCTTGCTTGCAGATCGGTTTTGGGGCGAGGTGTGGATGTCATTTGTTCTCTACTGTGAGATCGAGCTTGCCTTTCTCTTGCTAGATTGCTGGGTCGTCTTGCACTCTGACACGATCTTCTTGATTAGTTCACTTCCTTCGCGTTCTAGCGTGAACCGTTACTATACAGCACTGTCGTATATCGCTGCAACTGCCATACAACAGCGCATGCGTAATTAGCCCTCAGGAGGTGAGGGCGCGCCTATCCTCACGTGATCATCTGCGCATGGCCATATTGATGGATGTCTTAGCGGCACATGCTACTGGTGTACGGTAACGGTATGCACTAGACTTCTCCTTTAACGTTTGGCTACTGTTGCCGTTGGTATGGCATGTGAAGTTTGACGCTCTAAAGCTGCCCGTAAGACACCTAGATGAAAGTATAGGAAAGCGCAACACAAATTTGCAAATCAGTAATCATCACAAAATTTCCATTTAAACATTCGAAACTTATCACCTTCTTTTATTACTGATACTAATCAAGAAAGTCAGCATTACGTTTATTCAATATGAGAAGGCCAGCTGAAGGGTTTACGAACTAATTTTTTTAAGGCGTTAATTTTCAGAGCCCCATTTGCCTCACCAGCGGAGCAGAAAAGACGCCTTCCTAAAATTGAGATATTACGCAGTTTTGAAGCAAATAAATATGGAGTTGCCTTCACGGGTGCCAACATTATCTTTTGAGCCTATACGCAGGAGAAACATTCTAACCAGACGGAACTTGGCCCTGGGCTGCTGGCCCGAAAGACACAGGTTCGGTCCCGGCCGCGGCGGTCGAATTTTTTTTAACGAAAAATTTCTTTAACCGCGAAGTTTCTAAGAAAATTTCTATAGCTTTCCTTTGTAGCCGTACGGCTGCGCTCGGGTGGATATCAATGAGCAATTACTTCCTTATTACAAATCTACAGCACCTTGCGGGATTCCCCTAAAAGTTTTACCAACACTGTTCCCACTTCGAGTTATTGATCAAATCGCTTTCGCCCTACCTTAAGCTTGCCGTCCCGGTTAGCTCAACTGGAGAGATTTTGCTTCAGTGAAGTGGTGGTCCGGGGTTCGAACCCCGGACCATGACGAATTTTTCTTTAACTGCGAAGTTTGTGAGCGAAGCTGTATGGCTTTCCTCTGTAGCCGTATGGCTGCGCTTGGGTGGATGTGCGACTTTGTGTATCTCAATCCTTTCGGGCTTGTGCTCACCGCCGCGTCTGTTTCCATCGCTGTAGGCCAGCATCGCGGACTTCACTCTCGACGCCGAGATTTATTCAGCACATCTTGGAGATCAGAGTTCTGCTCCGCTCATTCTTTTTCCACGCTCGTTCTTATTTTGGCGCACTCCCACTGCGCTGCCTAAATGCAATGACGCGGAAAACAGAAAAGAGCTCGCCGAGGCCAGTGTCCGAACTGGAATCGTTTTGAAGCTCAAAAGCGAGGTGGGCTTCCGGGAGAAGTGGGTTGTAAGCAGTGCACTTGGATATAGCAACGAAATGGCGCAAGCTGACAGTTTGCAGCGAAATGAATGAACGGAGCTCGACACAAAGTATAAAAATAGCGCTTCCCGGCACACGGTTCAACGAATGCGTGTCCAGCGTGGTTCTATGGATGATCGACTAGGCAGAAAAGCAGTGGCGAGTCTGTTTTTCTTTCTAGGTGTGTTGTTTGGTTTGAGTCCGGGCTCGAGCAGAAAATTTGGCTAAACGGAGGCGTCTTTAGAAGGTTCTTTTGAGGGCAAGTTTTATTTTTATTTCTCCAGTATGTGGGCGGTTAGAGAGCAGCAATAGCGACGAATTACACTAAAAAGGAAATTTGAAAAGGTGCTATCATAATGTGACACGCGCCTGTGAAAGGGGTCATAATCAGGTATCTGTGTTTAATGGGTCACAAGATGCAATAGAATTCAGCCAATCAATCACATCAGAAATTTTTACCCGAAATTTGTTTGCTTCGCGTGCAAATTTTAAAACCGCCTAATAGGGGGATCTTTAAAGTGCACTGACATCGCCCAACACGCGGGCGCCTTTGGCGTTTCGCCGAACGCGCATTAGCTTACGGCGCGGTTTGCGTGTCCACCGAGATACGTGAAACAGTTACTTCACAAGTCCACAAGGAGTTAGAGTTGCATCAGAGTGCACCACTGTCAAGGCAAAACTGACGTATGCGGACAACGAAAGTATTGAATAAATAATTAAATAAAAATAAATAAATTTCTCCAACTCTGTAAGCTCGTGGTGGAGGTCAGCGTAGGGTCGCTTGTACAACCAAGTACCAGCATCCGTACCTGCCCTGTGCCACGGATGTGCTTGACTGGTACGCGCTGAGATACGGTAGAGTGTACGTCGGCCAGATGGGCGAATGCGTTAAGTACAGGCAGCGACAGCACTTCTTGTCTTTGAAACCGGATAATGAGGCGAATCTTCCAAGACAGCACAGGGAATGCGAAGAATGCTACCCCGAGCTGAATAGGGGCCGCATCAAGGACAGGAGAAAGTCTAGATTAGAGAGGGAGATTTTGGAAGCGGCTGGAAAATACAAACTTGGGCTTGGCACATGCGGCTGGTACATGTTTGGCTGGTGCACGCTTTGCTGATACACGTCTGGCTGGTGCACGTTGGCTGGTGCATGTGTGGCTGGTACACATGGCTGACATGTGTGCTGGAAAGGCTCCGCCGTCAACCCAACCGACACCAACTGTGAGGCCGCCCTGACCAGTTCGGACCAGAAGGAACAGTGAGCAGCGGCAAGGAGCAACAAGGACGAAGGAACCGAAGACACGACGAGCGCCGACTCACTGCTGAAACTTTATTAGGAAGAAAGACAACGAAGAAGAGAAGCATGTTAACTGCTCGTCGTGTCTTCTGTTCCTTCATCCTAGTGTTTTAACCACTCAAGCATGTCAACCAGCCAACTAGCCCAGCTTGCAATTCTTAGTCGAAGGAACAGACTTGGCAGATCCAACGGGCGAGGGCAACCGACGGAGCCAGCGGTGCCCTGGACGGAAGGCAAGGACCAGACCAAACTTCACGAACCCCTGGGGTCAATAAAATTTTGTCATCATCATTATCCTATGGCTCTTTTAGATAAAAAAAGACCCGATTTTTGATGAACTGGTCATGTTATTCTATGGCTCTTTTAGACAAATAAGACCCGATTTTTAATGAACTAGTGATGCGCTTTCTTCATCGGACATTTTATTGCGAAAGCAATACTGCTCACAGTTTGAGCCCTTCAGCGTAGCGCGGCGGTGGGCACGTTTGACCTTTAGCGTGACCTTAGACGTGACGTCACACTAGCTGCGAAAAACCAGGGCCCCAGCTCGGCTCGTCAGTGTAGAGCGGCGGTAGACACGGCGGGCGGTGAGCCTCTCGCTTCTCCCACTAGAGGCGCGGCGGTAGGAGTGACGTCACACGATCTGTGGAAGAAAAGGGCCCCGGCTTGGCTCGTCAGCGTAGAGCGGTGGTAGACATGGCGGGCGGTGAGCCTCTCGCTTCTCCCACTAGAGGCGCTGCGGTAGGAGTGACGTCACACCATCTGTGGAAGAAAAGGGCACCGGCTTGGCTCGTCAGCGTAAGGCGGCTTCGGCCACGAGGAGTATCTGTTCTCGCTTCGGCGAGCGCGGCTTCGGCCGCTTCTTTTTGAGCAGCGTCCGCTCCGGCGGACGTAGTTGTTGCTGCGACGCGCGTCTTTTCTTTCCTTTTTCTCTTTCCTCTGATCTTTTAACTCTCCTCTATCTGCACGTGGCAGCGGTGGTGGCTTGGCTAGAGCCAGTAGCAGGCCCGTGCAATTTCCTCTTCATCCTTCTCTCAGTCACAACAACAACAACAACGTCAGCGTAGAGCGGCGGTAGACACGGCGGGCGGTGAGCCTCTCGCTTCTCCCGCTAGGAGCGCTGCGGTCGGAGTGACGTTCCAGCTCGTGGCGTCGGCGCACAGCGGCGGTAGACACGGCGGATGCGGGCTGAAGAAACGGATGAAGTTGCTTCCGCAATTTGCGGGCTTAACCAAGCTGAGCCTCTGCCACTTTTTTGTTTCTTTCGACAGTCATCTCATTTGCCTTCAACCAGGTGGGATCCTTTTGTCAATTCCCTTTAAACAATACGCTACTCTCAGGCGAACACTTTTCCAGCACCGTCTTTTCTTCTAATAAACCTCAGTTGCTACTTGCCGCTCTCACTGTCCACATCTATCACTTCTATGCCTTAAGTTCTCTCTCAAGTCGGAGTTCCTTTGCTGCTCCTACACGGCATGTGTAAACAAAGAACGCCAGAAGTTGATGAAGCAAAAGTTTGCGGACAATCTGAAGCGCCCTCACAGATAAGCGTACCTGGGGCACATTCGCAATACAGCACACTATATGATCGGAAGGACAACTTGAGCAAAAGTTTTTATTGATCGTTTCCCGGTGGAGCAAGAGAGTAAGGTCTAATTAGAGAGAAGATGGAGATTTCAGCCGGTGATAACGTGTCCATGGCCTGCTACTCAAGAAGGGGGAAAGTGGAAGCGCAGGAAAGGGAGACGAGAAGAAGCTCCTAAGGCTGACAATCTCTATCGAAGATTTAACTTGCGACGTAGCGAGGAACTCGAGGCTGGCATGCTATCGATTTGGTAGGGCACTTAGTAACAGAGTTTCATTCTTATAACACATTTTTTTTGCGAGCAATCATGCTGCTGACACCGCATTCACGGGCCATGGCAAATTTTATTTATCTACCAAATACTGCCAACTGCCTCTTGGCAGTCAAAGCAGGAGTGGATACATTGTTCTTGAACAACTGCTAAGTTGAGTTTAACAGCGGCAACGAAAGAAAACGTGCTATTGAAATCAGTCACGAAGGAATGCGCACAATCAAAAAATAGAAAAACGAAAGAAGAAATACGCTTACAAAGGCGGACGGCAAAGCAAGAAGCGTTGTAAAGAAATACTTGCTGCATCATAGATAAGGTGACACAGCCGTGACAAAAGAATCAACAGAGGGCATGTCAGCAACCCCATAGGGTAAAGCGTTCCACTCGGCTATGGTTCGAGGAAAGAATGATGAACGGTATGTGTTAGTTCTAACCTGCGGCATTGCAATTGCTTTGCAGTGCTTGCCTCTTCTTTTCCTGGATTCGTTGAAGTGCATGTACGTTTGAAAATTTATTTTTACATGAAATGAAGCAAATAATACCAAAACTTGGGGCTGAATCTGAAGTTCAACCCTGTAGTCTAAGATCCACTACCAAATGATTGGTTTGGTTTGGTTAATTGTGTTTTAACGTCCCAAAGCGACTGAGGCTATGAAAGACGCCGTAGTGAAGGGCTCCGGAAATTTCCACCACCTGGGGTTCTTTAACGTGCACTGACATCGCACAGCACACGGGCCTCTAGAATTTCGCCTTCAAGAAATTCAGCCGCCGCGGCTGGGATCGAACCCGCGTCTTTCGGATCAGCAGCCGAGGGCCGTAACCACTGAGCCACCGCGGCGGGGTACTACCAAATGAACCACAACGTCAAGACCTCAAAGATTAACAAGGATCCATGAATTTACCCGAAAAGAGAATGTAGGGATGGGATGTAGAGGTCATTCAGCTAAGAGACATACCCTTCTCATTTTATAACGAAGAAACCCGATAGTCTTTCGCGCACGTAAAAAAAAAAATGGGGGGGGGGGGGGGGGCACTTTGTTGACTTAAAATGTGGTGAGGCGAAAGTCTTTAGCGTGATGTTGCTGCGTGTGCCACTGATGTGTGGTTAAGATGCTAATTAAGAACGCAATTGTCCGTGAATCTCAAATGCTGGAGACACTGGAGGCCGTGTGGGTGGCATATCCGTCTGATTCGACGCCTTTCTGCAATCTCTCTGCAGCGTCCTAGACCAGGATAGTTACATGCGCGTTAGCAGGAAGTAGCGTAGCCATTAGCATGCTCGGCTGCGGGACGGAAGAATCGGGGTTCGAATCCCATCGTGCAGAAATATTTTTTTTCTGGTTTGACGAAAAAAAGCGTGACACCTGTGCTGACAACCATCTGTCGACAACGATGAGACATTAAAGGCTTTCGCCTTAATAGGTTACTACGGCCACTAGCGAACACAACACTCACGCCCACGAATTGTGCATGAAGCGCAAATGTCCACCGTCTCCACGCGCTCACTTTCAAGCCTGCAGCGTGCGATGGTCCTACGAGTGCGCGCTGGCTTCCTGCGGCCCGGGAAAAGACGGGTGCGCCAGGGTCTTTCATTCACGGACACTTGAATGGATTGCGCTGCAGTAGAGACATTACAGCACATGCTCCTGCGCTGTGCCGCTTTCGCCAGATCCTTGCGGCGTACAGAGCGCAGGGAACCGTCCCGGAAACGTCAAGGCGATGCTGCAGCCACGCGGCAATGCGCACACCCATGACACAACTGTGAGCCTGTTTGCATAAAGCTACCTGGTGGGCTTGAGTTCCCTTGTGCTCATCGCAAGGTAGTGAGCACGTGACCTGAACGCTTCCTGTGAGCTACTTCAGACAGTATGTGGCCGGGAGCCTCACCCCTGACCCTTGTGCAGTGTGCCGCGCGCGATACATTAGCGACGGGACTCAACGTTCGCGCGGCATTGTAATGCAGTGTTTGAATGGTTTTGAAAATAGTTGTAGTGGTTGCTCACACGCGTTTATACGTCGGGCAGTGCCTGAACGCTCGCCAGCGAGCGGCGCAAATTTGGTCCCTTTGTGCATTTTTGTGCATCGTATATAAAGCTCTCCTCTGTCCTTTTTCGCAATCGCTTTCCTCTGTACTTCTGAATTCAAACCTCTCCATGTACCTTTTCTTTCCGCTGGCCGTTGTTTGGGTGCTGCAGGTAACAGCAATTCCTGCGACCGGCAAAATCTTTGCCTTTGTCTTGCACTTTTGTAATAATAAATCACTACTGCTGCTATTACTAACCGAATCGAAGCGGAGAAACACTAGTTTGTACGTGAAATATGGCATCGGGAAGTTGCAGGTGGGAAAGTGAGGATGCCGTAGTGGAGGACTGCAGTTTTATTCCGACGCCCCTGGATTCTCCAACGTCCAGCGGCAGCGTTCAATCCACTCAGTGAAAGCAAATGGACTCCCGTCGAAATGCGGTTCCAGCAGCCAGAATTCGACCCCGCAACCTCAGGCTCACCTGCCCAACACTGTGACACTGCAGCGAATAAAAACAGTATTGGGCTCGAGACCGAACTGGCTGCCGAAACAATAATTTTTTTCGCATAAGAACAGCGGAACAGACGGGACCAAGAAGAGGAGACACAAACATAGGCGCTGACTGTCAACTGAAAGAAGCTTATTGCAGCAACGTTGTTGAAGTGCGTCAGCACTCCTTCTTTTAACTTGAAAAGAAAAGAAATCAGATTTCTCAATGGCTGATTGCGAGGAAACTTGTCACCTAGTTTTATGTTCGCATGTTTTTTTTATAATTTGGCGAGATATGGGTTTCTACATATTGCCGTTGCTGCAATAAACTTCTTTCAGTTGACAGTCAGCGCCTGTGTTTGTGTCTTCTCTTCTTGGTCCCGTCTGTTGCACTGTTTTTATGAAAATAATGTACCAAGTAGCCCGGCTTATTACTCTCTTGAATAATTTGTTCATTCATAGCCCACTACCGATTCGTACCATATATATTTACCAACAGCTCCCACGAACGAACGATACGCCAAAGGCCCAAAGAGAAGAAACAATGAAAGAAGCCAGGGAATGTTTCGGCAACGCGGGAACACACCTCCTCCAAAGTGTTCAGCCCGGCCGCGCGATTGTTTTTCTTTGCGCAGCCCAAGAAAGGGGGCGGTCGGCACCCATCCATCAAACCGGCGCCGATTCCGGCAGCTCCCTACACGACGGCCGCGCGGTTAAAACGAACAGGGCCTGTCAGCCAGACGTGTGTGTCACTGTGCGAAACTGACGCGTTCTCGAAACGAGCGGAGAGATTTTGGAAAGCTGCAGTGGCGAAGCTGTCACAGGCAGTGAAAGAGGAGAGAAAACCGTGAGACGAAGTTCAACGCCAGCTGCTTCTCGCGTCGGGAGGACGTGGGGTTAGCGGCAACGCTCTTTTATGAATGTCTCTGCGCGCCACTCATTTCTTTATGGCCCTTGACAGCGTTTGCTAAATTGCGAAAGCATCACGCTGACATTGTCAGGTGCGCATGCGCAGAAGAGGAGGGGGAATTCCCGTAACGAGCCGCAAACTAGGAAGTAAAGCACATCTAGTTCATTTCACAGTGGGCCATTGTCTGAGCGATGCGTCGGCATACCCGCATCATACGCGCAGGTGCCGGGACGGGAAACGCAGAAAATAAAAAAAACAGTTCGTGGGAATTCTGCAGTGATGCCACAGAACAGTCCCTACCTGATTGTTCGTTCGTCTGAAAAAAAAACGAAAACAAATGAACTTTTATTGTAGGCAGAGTAAGACTTCTACGGTTACGGATGAAGAATGGTGCGTTACATTCGTACTGGACTCGTCGTTTCGCTGGTGAAAAATCTCGCTATGAATGTTGCCACTCAGCACTCTCTACTGTTTTCTTAAATCTCAATCTGGAGGCTGTTCTTTATGGACTGATTTCTGACCGAAAACATTTCCGTGTGATGCGCGCGGAACTTCCTGATACCGCTGAAACAGTGGTATTGAGAGGGTGTACACGCGCGCAATAGTAGGTTAGGTGCGGACACTCTTGTAATGCGCTAGCATAATTGACCGCGATGAACAATTTCAGCGATGTGTGTGTGGTCCATCTGCGTCACATGAACCGAAAAAAAAATTAGAAGAAAGTACCATGCATCCGATTCGAATCCAGAAACTTCTCATGAGAAGCGACAACGGAATCTCATAACCAAGACGAGTACCGTGTTACCTGATGGATAGAGGTGAGTATAGTCTGTACCGCAAGGCAGCAGCAGTAGCGGCGTAACTTTCCATGACGTCATCCTAGGTGGCGTAAGCGAACAGAATGCGGATGACGTATACAAACTATGCCTCATGGAAAGCTACCGGGCGCACGCCTATAAAACCGCCGCGCGTTGCCCAGTCGGATTGTCCTCGCGCAAAACATGGAACAGGCAAAATAGACAATGCCTTAGCACGTCCTTAGTTCGCCAGACCAAAATCTTACCTTGACTTGAAAGCAGCAAAAGAAGAAGAATGATGCGGTGCGTGCGTACGTGCATGCGTGTAATCCCGGCAGTGTGAGATAGCGATGACTTTCATGCGGTGCAGGATCAACCGTTTAAATCTTCCCTTATGTGAATGAGGGTTCAGTCCCACAAACCTGTGGACGGCTTGAGGAGAAGTAGAAGCATTGGAGAATTTCCTGCCCTCTTGCCGGAGGTTTTCGCATCAGAGAAGGACGCACCTAGAAATTCCTGTTACTAGGTTGGGACTCAGTTTGTCGGTGTCGCTTCTTCTCTCCTACAGAGCGAGCTCCAGAGGTTTTGCGTTGCATGAAGTTCGCGAATACCTCCACAATTACATAGTAGCTACCGGATCATTAAATTGCTAATTGTATTCAAACTTTCCGCATTTAAAAGATCGCCCAGTAATTTTCACAAATTCAGTTCACCGGTCTTTTCTCCCCCCTTTTTTTTTCTTTTTAAAGCACAACCATTAGCCTGGCCTCCTTAAGGAAAGTAATAAACAGCGCAAAAAGAAAGAATCATGAAGTGGAAAGGTGAAATGTCACCTTTCCACGTCATGATTCTTATTTCCTTCTTGATAGCAGTGCTGGGGGGTTGTTGGAGCTTTCGATGTAATCAGGCTGCACCTGTGGCGGCGGTATGCTGACGTGAAATGCGCATGCGACGGTTTTTATCGCTGCGTTTCACATCTAGGATATAACCGTGTAGCCCTCTGTGAAATAAACCATTTAGAAGTTGCGCATTGTACATGTCGTTTGTGTTTCCTCATTTTCGTCCCGTCGTTTGCGCGAGTACGTACCACTTTCAAGCTGTGAACAAACTCGCCCAGATAAGAGTTTTAATTCAGGAAGATGAGGGGAGATAAGAAATGGTAGAAGAGGGAAGAAAAAGAGAAATGATGCACTATGCGGCCGCACTCGCTGCGAGAAAAGTACAAGGACACATATCGAACCGAATAGTAATAAGGATAAAACTATTCATCATCATCAGCCTGACTACACCCACTGCGGGGCAAAGGCCTCTCCCATGTCTCTCCAATTAACCCTGTCCTTTGTCAGTTGCCGCCACTGTATCCCCGCAAACTTCTTAATCTCATCCGCCCACCTAACTTTCTGCCGTCCCCTGCTACGTTTGCTTTCTCTTGGAATCCACTCCATTACCCTTAAGGACCAGCGGTTATCTTGCCTTCGCATTACATGCCCTGCCCAAGCCCATTTCTTCCTCTTGATTTCAACTAAGATGTCATTAACCCGCGTTTGTTCCCTCACCCACTCCGCCCGCTTTCGATCTCTTAACGTTACACCTATCATTTTCCTTTCCATAGCTCGCTGCGTTGTTCTTAACTTAAGCTGAACGCTCTTTGTTAGCCTCCACGTTTCTGCCCCATAGGTGAGTACCGGTAGGATACAGCTGTTGTATACTTTTCTCTTCAGGGAGATTGGTAAGCTACCTTTCATGATCTGAAAGAACCTGCCATATGCGCTCCACCCCATTCTTATTCTTCTAGTTATTTCCCTCTCATGATCCGGATCTGCGGTCACTACCTGCCCTAAGTAGACATATTCTCTTACTACTTCCAGCCCCTCGCTACCAATGGCGAACTGCTGTTCCCTTGCTAAGCTGTTGAACATTACTTTGGTTTTCTGCATGTTAATTCTTAGCCCCACCGTTCTGCTCTGCCTGTCTAACTGATTGATCATGCCTTGCAGTTCTTGTCCTGAGTGGCTTAGCAAGGCAATGCCATCAGCGAATCGCAAATTACTCAGGTATTCTCCATTAACTCTTATCCCCAACTGTTCCCATTCCAGACCCCGGAATACCTCATGTAAGCAGGCAGTGAAGAGCATTGGCGAGATCATGTCTCCCTGCCTGACACCTTTCCGTATTGGAGTTTTATTACTGACTTTATGGAGAACTATAGTAGCTGTGCAATCATTATAAATATCTTCCAATATTTTCACATAGCACTCTTCTACACCCTGATTCCGCAATGCCTGCATGACAGCTGAGGTTTCCACTGAGTCAAATGCTTTCTCGTAATCAATGAAGGCTATATATAGGGGTTGGTTATATTCTGCGCATTTCTCTATCACCTGATTGATAGTGTGTTCTATTCAACGATTACAAACAAGTGTGTTCCGGGTATACCAAAGCCTAGCAGGGGCTTCTATGGCAGCACCCGACAGCGGAGACGAAATCTGGTCAGACGATTACAAGCGCTAGTGCAGTAAATAAAGGACACAATAAACAAAGAAGTGAGGCAGAAAAAGTGGAGGGACCACACAGAGATGAAATATGCGAACTTAGTGAAGGCTGCAGAAATACCAGCTAAAGAATAATACCTTTTCAAGTTGTACAAGATCGTTGCGTGACGACGCGCCCATAACGTCTCCCAGTAAACACTATCCCAATAGCAAGGCCCACGTGAATCCCTTTAAACGCACCGCAGACGCCGTATTTATTGCCCCATTGTTCGTCCTCATCTCCCTTATGAGTTTCAGTCCACCAGGAAAATATTTTGTCTCACAGACGAACGGGTACGTTTTTGGGTGCGACATATTACGGCGCTCTTTTTACTGGAGAAAGACAACCGCAGCTATATCGTTATAAGAGAACATGTACACTCCATGTCAATAGTATGCAGTCCAATGACTTTGCTTTGCTGTTTAGCGGGGCTCCCAGCACACATAGCAGTAGAAAGGCTGGGAGGATTAAGGACGCGAAGCCATTTCTCTTTCAACAGATTACGGTCGCTTAGGATGCATAACGAGGCTTACAGCAGTCCTCACAAGCAAAGTCATTGTGGCGTATACCTTCCACGGAGGGTGTACGTCCAGCACGCGTTTGCCGTACGGCATCGACGAAATTTTGGGTAGCATGACTGGCTTCACACACAGAGCGCTTCGCCTTCGCAGTCGTCTTCAAGGAGCGGGTTCAAGGAACCCCAGGTGGCCGGAATTTGCGGAGCCTTTCACTACGGCGTCCCTCATAGCCTGGGTCGCTTTCGGACACCCCCCTAGATCAAACCAACCAAACCAAACGAGCATCCGGAGGGGAGATTTGTCGCGAGCGAGAAGGCGCGAGCAAACTTTGCACACTCGCACAAATGTGACGCAATTAAGAATGTGGAAATAAGGAGATTAAGCTCCCACCCAGTTTTGTCCCGGATGGAAAAAAGAAGGGCAAAAAGGAAGAAAGCAAGAGCAAAGGGCTGCAGGGAAGAAAGGGGAAGAGAAAAAAGGAAATAAGGAATATGTAAGAGAGAGAGAGAGAAGGAACGAATAGATGAAAGGAAGAAAGATTTAATAGGGAAAACAAGAAGAAAGAAGGAAAGGAAAAAGAAATTAAGAAAAAGCATGGAGGAAATAAAGAATGAAGGAAGGAAAAAAAGAATCGAAGGAGAGAAAGAGAAATACATTAGGAGAGAAGGGAAGAGAAAAAGAGAGAAAAGTAGGAAAGATAGGAGAGAAGAAAGGAAGAAAAATGAGAGAAACGGGAAATAAAGAAGCAATGAAAGAAGAAAGGAAGAGAGGTGGAAGAAAGAGAAAATTAAGAAGAAAATGAAAGGAAGGAAAGGAAGAAAGAGCTTGAAAAATAGCGAAACAGAAAAGAAAGAAGGAAGTAAAGGAAGAAAGAGAAAATTAAAGATAGAATGTGCAGGGCGATCTGCATATGAGCTAGTCTGTCCATATCGCAAATAGAACAGCCATGGGACGGTACGCGTGAAGGAGACACGACACGGCAGATTCGTGTCAACAGACACGACACAGCGAGAGATGGAAGGAAAGAAAGGAGGAAAATAAGGAAGAAAGGAAGAGAAAATCGCGTGCACAGGGAATTAATGGACGAAACAGGAAATGTGTAGTGGATGGGCGACACCTCTCGAGGCAGGGAAACACGAGGCACACTGGTGGCAAAAGTAAGAGTCCACCCGCCTGTCTGGTCTTGAGACTGTAGAGCGGCGCGCTGTCACCTCTTCTGCAGAGAAGCGTCGTAAAGATTTAATTACGCGTTCGCAATTAAGCCAGCCGCTCTTTCTGTACGCCGCCTTCTTTGCTCTCGCCGTGTTGTCGTTGATTTAATTTTTCTTTTTCTTTGGAAGTCGTGAATGACACTCGAATGGAAAAAAAAAAAAATTGTGAGATAAAACCTTCAGACATTCGACCTCCCTTGCTCGTGTAATTTGCGAGAAATAAGCAAAAATAACAAAAACGGGAAAGAGAGAGAGAGTGGAAAGAACTGGAACACCGGCGCTTTCAAAGTCTTCGACTGAAGGCCATCCTTTTCCTTTTCTCATAACTGGCACTCTTAATTAGAAACCGCTCCCCTCTGCTGTAGTTTCACATTTCGTGTTCAAATTTCCTTGTAAAAGCTCCTGCAAAAGGGCTGAGTAAGACGGAGGAGCGAACTTTAAGGCGCCTGCAGACAGGTACTCTACTATGTCCTGCAATAATAAAACATTACGATCCTAACACGGATGGGCGATGCCCACACTGTGGGGAGACCTGTGATATCTTCCACATGGTGTGGGCATGTACTCAAAATCCCCACCTCCCCCCTTCCCCTACCCCTTCCAGAGAGGCATGGGAGACTGCCCTCCTCAACTGCTCCTCGCTTGAGTCCCAAAGGGCTCTGGTGAAACGGGCGAGAGACGGGACCTCGTCGTGCGGTGTCCCGGACTAGGGACGCCGACCATGTAGCGGGGCCACTCTGTGGCTCACAAACTCTTTTTCCCAAAATAAAAGTTTTCACCACCATCACCCCATGTGTGATTTTTTTTTGTCAGCCGCATACTTTATCGCGGGCAGCAGGTGACGTCACAACTGCTTCTGTGGCTGGCAGCTCTCGTAGGCGTTGTCGATACGACGCTCTCCCGCACGTGTCTTCTTCTTGCACAGTTCGATGGTGCAGTTGCGTGAAACCTATGAGGCACAAAGCAGCATAGGAAGCAGTTAGGTTCCTGCACAACGTGCCACCGCCGACTGGATGGCAGATCCGATGAGGGGATCCTTATGTAGTCCGGGCAGCAGGTGACGTCACAACTGCTTCTGTGGCTGGCAGCTCTCGTAGGCGTTGTCGATACGACGCTCTCCCGCACGTGTCTTCTTCTTGCACAGTTCGCTGGTGCAGTTGCGTGAAACCTATGAGGCACAAAGCAGCATAGGAAGCAGTTAGTTTCCTGCACAACGTGCCACCGCCGACTGGCATCATCATCATCTTCTCTCCAATGCGGGTGCCGCAGTGATCTGAAACGTTTTTTTTAACGCTGTAGCACTCCCGCTAAAGAAGGAAGGGAAAACTTTATTGTATTCTAGTGCTTTTTTCTACAGTATTTGGGCATCGTCAGAGACGTTCTCTCCTTGGTTGCATCCCAAGGAGTCTTCTCTGTCGACGTCATCCACCTCTAATCATTAGTCGGTTGCCGTTAATCCAGGGCTCCGCTGTCCACTGCCGCCGATGAGCTAGTGTTCAAGGCATTGTTGATGTTCACAGCGGTCACTGGACAGCAGAGTCTCCCATTGCTCTGCACTCGGGTTTTGTATTTTGGGTACCACGTCTTTTTTTTTAATGCCATGTTGATTGCCTCAGAGCATAAAACGGTATGTAATGATAGATGAGGATGCCTAAATAAATGCACTGACGTTAGACAGCACACAGACGCCTTTTCCGTTCCGCTTCCATCAAAACACGGCCGCCGCGGCGGGGTTCGAATTCGAGTACTCCGGCTCAGTACACGAGCGCATTAACCACTGACACACCGCGGCGAGTAGCCGAGACGTATCTCCACTCACATAATCAGCATGGTCTGAGCACTAGCACACTGTTCTTTTCAAAGGAGAAAGGGAAAGCGGTTTTAAGTCTAGCAATGATGTACTGAACACGTATGAAGAAATTACGCTTGCAAGCAGACCGCCTCGCTTGCAAACCATTCTCCACAAACCTCTAACGATGGAACAAGGACATACCTGGCTGTGGTTGCAGACAAAGCCATGGACTCCACCACGGTATATTCGCGCATTTATGCAGATGGATACGCCAGGATACGAAAATTCGTCCTGAAGCCAGCCAACCTTGCTAATATTGTCACGGCTATACAGTCGGGACAGCCAGGTCACGTTTTACTGAACAGCGCCAGGTAGCAGCGAACTCCCGAGCGGAACCCGAAGAAGAGACGACGAAGAAGCCCCGCCCGCCACCATGGCTAAGGCTAGCCAGGATGGCGGTTGAAACAGTTCGGCCAGGAGACGGCGCCACGAGAATGTCCAGGAATGTGGCATTACTCCCCCCCTCTGGAAAGCGCCGCCCGCGGCGCTGGAGGGCGTGTGGTCCGGCAGCCGCTTCCCCGGGCACAGGCTTTTGGGGCACGAACATCCGCTGATCATAGAGTGCCATTGCAGAGGCGCAGTAGTCCTGGTGTATATAGTAGGTATCGGCGACGGGCGCGGAATCCACTCTCTCGGCCGTCGTGATCTCGTACGCGAGGAGAGGGAGGCATTAAGACAATCATCATAGATGCGGATAGCTGGAGCATATGGACGGTCAGGATGGAGAATGCCATGATCTTTGCGCTCTTAGTCGTCTGGACATAGGCTACTTCCAGTGGGAGCAGCACGCGGTCGTTCAGCGTTCGCGACAGTGAAGCGTGGGTACTCCGTCCGACGAAATATTCAAGCTGCAGCGTGTTGTGGTTGAACAGCACGGCAAGTGTGGAATGGATGTTGAAGTTGCCGAATTCCATGTGGCGGTTCTGGCCGATCACCATCTCGACGGGTGCGCACGGTGAAGAGCCGAGTGGAGAGAGAGAAGGTAGAGACGAGTGAGCTGCTAGCGGGCGTGGTAAGGCTTCATTCGGGCGACATGCACAACTTCGGACGTTGGTCGCCTAGAGGAACGAACAGTTCCTTGAGGGAGAACTTCATAGTTTACCTCGCCGAGTTGGCGTAACACTTCATGGGGGCCAAAGTACCGCCGAAGAAGCTTTTCAGAGCGCCCTCGTTGACGGACTGGGCTCCACACCCAAACATGTTCTCCGGGCTGGTAAGTGACATCCCTGTGGCGATGGTTGTAACGGCGAGCGTCTTTTTCTTGTTGATGCCGGATATGCTGCCGAGCAAGTTGGCGGGCGGCCTCGGCTTCGTGAACAAAGCGGTCGGCCCCCACGACAGTGGAGTTTTCACTACCAGGAAGCAGCATGGCGTCGAGCATTGTCACGGCCTCGCGACCATGGACTAAGCGAAATGGTGTGAAGTGAGTAGTCTCTTGCAGCGCGGTGTTATATGCGAACGTAACGTAAGGGAGTACTGCATCCCAGTTGCGGTGGTCGTCGTCGACATACATGGAAATCATGTCGGCGATCGTCTTATTTAGGCGCTCAGTGAGTCCATTAGTTTGGGGGTGATAAGCTGTTGTTCGTCGGTGACTCGTGCCGCTGAGTCGCATAACTTCCTGTGTCAGCGCCGAGGTAAAGGCCGTTCCTCTGTCAGTTATAACCACCGTGGGTGCGCCATGACGAAGCACGATGTTGTGCATGAAGAAGGTGGCAATTTCCGCAGCTGTTCCGCGGGGAAGAGCTTTCGTCTCACAGTATCGACTGAGGTAGTCGGTGGCGACCACAATGTACCGGTTACCCAGCGAAGACTCCGGAAAGGGGCCGAGTAAATCCATGCCGACTTGGTAGAAAGGAACTTGTGGTGGATCAATAGGCTGCAAAAGTCCGGCCGGCTTAGTCGACGACGTCTTGCGACGTTGACACTCGCGGCAAGTTCGGACGTAGCGTTCCACAACCTCGGCGAGCTTGGGCCAGTAATATTTTTGCCGTATGCGGGCCAACGTTCGGGAGAAACCAAGGTGACCAGAGGAAGGATCATCGTGGGACGCCTGCAAGACTTCATCGCGAAAGGCATTAGGGATAACGAGCAGATAGGCAGGCTCCGTCGACCTATAGTTCTTTTTGTACAGGATACCCTCCCGTAAGCAGAATGATGACAGGCCGCGTGAAAAGATGCGGGGCGGAGTCTGAGCGCTTCCTTCGAGATAGTCAATCAGGGACCGTAATTCAATGTCGTCTCGTTGGCGGTGAGCCAGGGTGGACGCGGAAATGACCCCAAGGAAAAGGGAATCGTCATCGAGGTCCACGGGACTGGCAGGAAGTGGGGCACGGGACAAACAGTCTGCATCACTGTGCTTTTGCCCTGATTTATACACGATGGTGACATCAAATTCTTGCAGTCGGAGGCTCCAGCGTGCGAGTCGCCCTGAGGGATCCTTGAGATTTGCCAACCAACACAGCGAGTGGTGGTCGCTCACCACTCGGAAAGGGCGGCCATACAAATAGGGTCGAAATTTCGTTACTGCCCACACAATAGCTAGACATTCTTTTTCGGTGGTGGAATAGTTCACCTCAGACCGTGATAACGTGCGGCTTGCGTAAGCGATTGCGCGTTCGACACCATCCTGCCACTGTACAAGTACCGCACCAAGGCCAACGTTACTCGCGTCTGTGTGCAGTTGTGTCAGCGGCCTCATCGAAGTGCCCAAGTATGGGTGTATTCTGAAGACGCGTGCGTAGCTCTTCAAAGGCATGTTGTTGCTCCCGACCCCAGACGAACGGTTCGTTATCTTTGGTGAGGCGAGTAAGGGGCTCAGCTATTCGGGAGAAGTTCTTCACAAAGCGCCGATAGTAGGCGCAGAGACCCAGAAAACGGCGCGCACTTCGCTTGTCAGCAGGAATGGGAAAAGAAGCGACGGCGGCAGTCTTGTCGCGGTCTGGACTAACGCCCTTGGCGCTCACAATGTGGCCCAAAAACTTCAGCTCCTGGAAAGCGAAGTGACATTTCTCGGGCTTAAGGGAGAGACCAGCTGAACGGATAGCTTCGAAAACAGCGCGTAAGCGGCTGAGGTGTTCTTCGAAAGTGTCGGAGAAGATGACAACATCATCCAGGTACACAAGACACGACTGCCATTCGAGATCAGAAAGCACAGTGTCCATCATCCGTTGGAAAGTTGCCGGAGCTGAGCATAGGCCGAAGGGGAGCACCCTGAATTCGTACAAACCGTCCGGGGTAATAAATGCGGTCTTCTCCCGGTCACGTTCGTCCACCTCTATCTGCCAGTAGCCGCTGCGTAAATTGAGTGATGAAAAGTATCTGGCGTGGCGCAGACGGTCTAGGGAGTCATCAATGCGCGGCAAATGATAAACGTCTTTCTTAGTGACTTTGTTCAGACGTCGGTAATCAACACAAAACCGGAGGGTCCCATCTTTCTTTGCAACTAGGACCACAGGCGACGCCCACGGGCTCTTCGATGGCTGGATCACGTCGTCGCGGAGCATTTCTTGAACTTGCCTTCGAATTGCATCCCGTTCCTTTGAAGATATCCGGTACGGCGACTGGCGTAATGGGCTCTGGCTTTCATCAACTATAATTCGATGTTTTGTTATCGGCGTTTGCCTAACTCTGGAGGTTGACGCAAAACAGTCCTGGAAAGAGTCAATGACAGTCTGCAGGTTGCGTTTTTGACTAGGCAGGAGATTCGGGTTCACGTCGAGTTTAACCGGAGCATGCGTTGATTTCACGGACTTCGTAGTCCCTGTCAACGCGTACTCTCCGGCGCATTCCCCGAGTTCTTCAAAATAAGCAATCGTTGTGTTGGCCGCTAAACGTTGGGGTTCACAACCGAAATTTGTTATCAGTAGTTCGGCTCGCTTATTGTTCAGTTCTATAAGCCCGCGAGCTACACACACTTGCCGACCCAGGAGCAGTGACATGTTGGCTTCAGCGATGCCATGAGTGCCGGCGCTGTCATCGCACTCCACAGTTACTAGCATGGTGGTTCTCGACGGAATCACCACGTTATCATCGCAGACCCGCAACTTAGTCCTGCGTTGCTGCGGTTCGTCGCCAACAGTACGGTGTGCGGCAAACGAGATGATCAGCTCCTTAAAGTCGATGACAGCCCCATATTCCTGCAGGAAATCCAGACCGAGAATCAGGTCTTTAGAACACTCAGGAAGCACAGCAAAGCAGCCGGGGAAAGTGACGCCGCGGATCTGAATTCGTAAGGTGCAAACGCCGGTCGGCGTCACAACATGGCCGCCGGCTGTGCGGATCTGGGGCCCAGACCAAGGTGTCAGAACCTTTCTAAGGGTCGTGGCTAGCCGGCTGCTTATCACAGAGAAATCAGCGCCGGTATCTACCAGTGCGGTTACTTCACAGTTATCGGCGGTTAGTGGAATTTCCGTAGAAGCCAACTGCTGGCTCTTCGTCGGCGGTGGGCTCGTCGGGTCAGGTGGTCGTTGGTCTCGTCGTCGCTGCAGATCGTCGAGTGGAGGCTCTTGTTTCTTTCTAGCTGCGGCAGCCCTACCCCCCGAGGACGCCGTCTTCAGTTTTACCGCCGTGGGGACCTGCCTCTGAATTCGCCAGAGGTCGACGGGCGGCTGGGAGAAGAGAGTCTCTTGGGCGATGGGGATCGAGACTGGCGTCGCGGCACGGTCTGAGCCTGCACGTTGGACGTCAGGTATTGTTCAATCTCCTGGGGTCGCTCGCCGTAGCGTGGTCGAGGAGCGTCTGAAGCGAAACCCCTTAAACCCATCCGACGGTAGGGGCAATGGCGCAGGATGTGGCCGGGCACACCGCAGTGGTAGCAGAGTGGCCGGTTCCTGGGCGTTCGCCACATGTCCGCTTTACGCATGGCGGGCCGGAATTCCTGCGGCACGGTGGTGGGCACAGTTGGACGTGGGTACTGCACAGCCGGCACAGGTGAAAAAGCTTGTACCACTGCCGCAGGCCGTCGAAGTGCCTCGCTGTAGGTCATGATGTAGGGTTGCGGCTGCGGCTCCGGAACAACTGGTGCTGGCTGCACCACTCGACGGATTTCATCCCGTACCACGTCCGACAGGGCGGCGACGCTGGCCTGTGGAGCTTCGAAGCGGAATTTCGCGAGTTCTTCGCGAACGATGCTCCTTACAAGGTCTCGAAGATCTTCAGGAGGCAGCGTCGTAGGCGTGCAGGTTTGAGCGGCTGCCATACTAGCCTGCCGGCCGTACTGTGCACCGCGTTCCTGCAAGGAGCGTTCCATGCTCACTGCCTCCTTCGTAAAATCGGCCACTGTCCTTGGAGGGTCACGGACAAGTCCAGCAAACAGCTGCTCCTTAACGCCCCGCATCAGGTGCCGCACTTTCTTTGCCTCGGCCATAGCAGGGTCGGCTCGACTGAAGAGGCTCATCATGTCCTCAACGAACATGGTGACGCTCTCATTAGGCTGCTGCGATCTCGAGTGCAGAGCGACTTCCGCCTTCTCTTTTCGTTCACTGCTGCCGAATGTCGCCAGCAGCTCGCGACGAAAAACCTCCCAGGTGGCAAAAGAGGACTCGTGGTTCTCGAACCAGATCTTTGCCGAGTCCTCTAGCGCGAAGTAAACGTTCCTCAGCTTGCGCTCACCGTCCCACTGGTTGAAGGCTGCCACACGGTCGAAACTGGCCAACCAGTCTTCAACATCCTCGAACCTGTCACCGTGGAACGTCGGCGGTGACCTGGGCGCGTGAAGTACGAAGGGAGTGTCAGCTCCAAAATGTTGAGTAGTCTGGCTAGCTGTGGTTGATGTCATATCTCTTGCCGGTTTTGTCAGGCCGCTGAACTCTGGCTGTAGGCCTCGCAGGCGGCGGCTCGCTTTGTGTACGGGGGTTGTGTCCACGCACTGAGGGCTGGCTTCAAAGGTGTCTTCGAGTCAGTGTACATGGGACGTTACCCAGCACCTCCACCAAATATGTCACGGCTATACAGTCGGGACAGCCAGGTCACGTTTTACTGAACAGCGCCAGGTAGCAGCGAACTCCCGAGCGGAACCCGAAGAAGAGACGACGAAGAAGCCCCGCCCGCCACCATGGCTAAGGCTAGCCAGGATGGCGGTTGAGACAGTTCGGCCAGGAGACGGCGCCACGAGAATGTCCAGGAATGTGGCAATATGATGTCATCATCATCATCGTCATCAGCCTGACTACGCCTACTGCAGGGCAAAGGCCTCTCCCACGTCTCTCCAATTAACCGTGTGGTTTTCGAGCTGCTGCCACCCTATCCCCGCAAACTTCGCAACCTCACACTCCCAACTAAATTTTTCCCGTCACCTGCTATGCTTCCCTTCTCTTGGAATTCATTCCTTTACCTTTAATGACCAGCGGTTGTGTTGCCTTATTACATGCCCTGCCCACGCCCCTTTCTTCCTCTTAATTTTGACTGGGATGCCATTAAGCCGCGTTTGTTCTCGACGTACTCTGCCCTTTTCCATCTCTTGACGTTCAGCTTATCATTTTCTTTCCCATAATTCGCACCATGGTCCTCAGTTTAAGTTTAACCCTTTTCGTTATCCTCCGCGTTCCTGCCCCGTAGGTGAGTACCGGTAATATACAGTTGTTATATACTTATCTCTTGAAGGATATTTGTAATCTGCCATTCATGATCTGATAGAACCTGTCAAATACGTTCAACTCCATTCTTATTCTTCAAGCAATTTCGCTGTCGTGATTAGGGTGTGCGCTCACTACCTGCTTTAAGTACGCATATTCCCTTTCCACTTGCAGCACCTCGCTACTAATTGTAAGCTGCTCTTTCCTTCCGAGACTGTTGATCAATTACTTTGGTTTTCTGCATATCAATGTGGGCCTGATCAAATCTCCCAAAGACATAGCAATATCGAAAACATGGGGCAGTGGGAGGCACTGATATGCAGCTCAGACCAAGTGGTTAAAGCGGCGTACTGCAAACGTGCTAAGGAGGTCGTCGGGGACGAAGGGCTCCCGTCCGCCTGACCTATCACCCTTCCCCTCTGTGATACGTGTATATGTGTGTCTGCGTGCGTGTGTGTGTCTTCTGTGACTGTATGTAATTGTGACCTGGTGGAAGAAAAAGAAAGAAAACGTTGTGGAGCGCTCGAAAGCTCGGGCGCCCGCTGGGCATTTTCAGCTCAAGGTCTCGGTCCTCTTTTCCACCGCTACCTTGGCGACGGGGCACGCGTGAGCTACTGGTCGAAGTGGTTCGACCCTTCTCGGAAAGTCAGAGGGAGGGAAAAGCAGCTTGACGCAAACTGCATGGATGGATGGAAAACTTTATTGAGCAAGTGAGTTTGGACCGTACAAGGTCTCAGGGCCACCGCACAGCCCTCACATTACGCGCATGTGTCCAGGCCACGTAGGGCCATGGCACTGGCACCCCGGTTCACACAGCGAAGTTGCGCGTCCGGGTCCTGTGACGCAAGGAGGGCCTCCCATTCCTCCCATGTACCGATGGCGGGCTGTCCCTGCGGGGGAGGATCGGCAGGGCAGCCGAAGAGGATGTGGTCTAGGGTGGCGTGCGGTTCTCCGCAGAGAGTGCACTCGGGGGAAACATGGCGGAAGTGGGATAGAAGCTGAGGGGTAGGAAGAGTTCGGGTCTGGAGTCGCCTCCAGAGGATTTGTTGGGAGTGGGATAGGCGGGGGTGGGGAGGGGGATATAGTCGACGGGCAAGGCGTGCTTGTTGAGTTAGTTCTGAGAACGTGTGTGCCCGCTCCCTCGTGAAATCCCGGCTGGGGTCGCCATTTGCCCGGCAAATAAGTCCTCGGGCTATGTTATCGGCGGCCTCATTTCCGGGATTGCCAGAGTGAGCCGGCACCCACACGAGCTCAATACGCCTATCGGGATTTAGGGTGCACATTCTCAATATCTGCCACGCAGGGGGATGGACGCGTCTGTGGGCGAAGTTAAGAATGGCTGTTTTGGAATCGCTTAGTATATAAGCCGCATTGGTTTGGGCAATGGCTATTGCTATAGCTGCTTCCTCTGCTTCTTCCGGGGTACAAGGTGGGTCTATGAAATGGGTAAATGGGGGGGCTGCTGGATGATAAGCCACAGCTACTGAACGGTCTTTACCACACGCGGCGTCCACCCAGCGCACATCCTCTAAAGTGCCATATTCTGTATGGAGAGCTTTGGCTCGCGCGACTCGGCGGGATTGATGGTATTCAGGGTGGACATTCTTAGGAAGGGGTTTCAGGATAAGCGCTGCAAACGTCTGCAAATCTCCGCAAGTGCGTCCAGTGAAGATTCCGCGAGGAGAAGATCACCCATAATCTCAGCGGAGGCGAATCGCTCTGTGCGCTGCTGAAGCCTGTGCCCATACCCGCCTCCGTCTGACACTAGGTGTTCAGTCTGCGGTCGCCTGTGGCTGAAATCCCCGAGCATCTGCGCCCAAAAATCGGATTACCCAGAAGCGTAGTCGACAGCCAAATGTTTACGTACGGCGACCTGCGTGACCAGCGCTCGCCACGTGCCGAAGAAGAGGGGGTGGTATCAGCACATGCTACGCAGCATGCCGGGACATTCGCCACCGTTGGACACCACCATCACCGCTTCTGCCGACAACCACATTAGAGAGGAACAAATTGGAGCTCGTTGCAGGTCGTGTTGAGAGGCCCGCCACAGGAATAGTGTGCTTGGGTTAGCATGCCTTGCGTAATGATGGCAAACCACTCGGGGCTGTCGTCAAGCTTATTAAATTCCACCTGGACTACTCTTGCGCCTCTCGGGCTGCAGGCCTGAACTCCTTCATGCCACTCGACAGCTTCTCCCGCCACGGGACCACGAAGACGCCGTTGTTGACGCACGTGTTTCTCCGGCGGCAGCACACCTCGTAAGCACCAGGCGGCCTGAAAGCCTCGCCAAAGTTCGTTTAGATTCACCTACGTGTTCTTCGCTTTGACGTCAAGGACACCCGTGAAGCGCCGAGAACGGGGGCTAAAAGCATCGCATGCGTAAAACCGGTTTGCGGCAGCGCCCTGCTCTATTTCATCTCGGAGAGGCCAGTACGGCCGTATGCCTGTCGCGCCAGCGGGCATGGATGTTTGTTCGGCAGTTTTCGACAGTGCTCTTGGCTGTGACGACGTGAAATGCGACGTGTTTAAACTGCAGCGATCATATGAAAGCGGTGGAATCGCGTACTTCTGTGAAACGCAGCATATGACTTGAAGGAAGTAGATTTGGTAGGTTCAAAAGCAGCGGTTTTCACGTATTGCTTGCGAACTGGCGGCAATGATGCTACTCGAAAGGCATTAACAGCACGATTTGCTTAGAGGTGAGAAAGGCTGCGTGTTATCCGATGGGAGTTCGTCGTTTCGAAGCATGTTTGCAAGAGTGGTGCCACGCAAGGTAGTCTCGTTCGAATCGTCATGCGCCGCACACCACGGAGGGCGGGTTTCTCCCCACGGGTCCATCGTCTTCCTGTCAGAGGGCGGGCGGTGGCGGCTGCCATCATCGCTGCCTTCCCTGCTCGCACCAGCCAGGACGTCTGCTCTCGTGGGACCCCTTCGTTTCCCGCGCAGCTTCAGCTGCACTGGGGCCGGTTTCGCAGGCGAGCGTCCTTGGACAGACTTCACCGCGGCTCTGATCACAGCGGCTTCTTTAACGGCCCGTTTCCCTGCCGCTGCACTGCTACCCGAATCCACGGCAGCCACGGCGAGGACCTCGCTCTCCGCTTCCTTCCAGTGTCTCTGTGTGGCCGCTACACAACAACCTGCATCGTTCATCCTGCCGGGGTGGGTGGTCCTGCGAAGTACTTGGCTGTCTACGTTTCCCTCCGTTTTAAACGCACCTCAGGACGCCAATTTTATGGACCACCGGAGTTCCTCAATCAAGTCCTCGGACGGTCTAGATAGCGGTTCCGGGTGCTGCGGCAGTGCGGCGCGGCGGCCGCGATCGGTGCTAATGGTGTGCACTCATGTGTAGCCACAGTGATGATCTTTAGCTCCGAAATGGGAAGCGATTTCTTTGTGTGCCGGAAGCGGCAGAGTGTGAAGTCGTGGGGCATCCGGCCCGGTGCCGCGGATGCCCTAAGCTTTTGATGCTACCGCTACTTCCCAATGGATAATACTTGTGCCGCGGCTCATCGTCGCCCGGTTGCTCTGGCCGTTGCGCGCACTGTCCCTGGCCTGCGCGGAGCTACTTTCCTTGATTATGCCCCCTGATGCCTGCCTGAGGTGACATCTGCACCCTGGTTTTATTCTTTCTCCATCTACCCGAGCCTCGGAAAAGTGTTACTGTACTGCGTTACTGTAATGTGTACTGTAGAAACTATAGAGCGCAATCAGAAGAAAGCAATCAGATTTAATCCCGGCCGCAGTGGTTGAATTTCTTTGGAGGAGAATTTCGAGGCCCGTGTACTGTGCGATGTCAGTGCACGTTAAAGAACCCCAGGTGGTCGAAATTTCCGGAGCCCTCCACTACGGCGTCTCTCGTAGCCTTAGTCGCTTTGGGACGTTAAACCCCATAAACCAAACCAACCAACCAATCAGATTTATTTATCGTCACTATGATCGCAATTTACCACCCTTGACACATGCGACTATCTTATCGCTTCCCTCTCTTGCTGACAGGCGCATGCATAACCGCATCATTTTCTTCCACAAATTTATACTTGGCACTTTATCTGTACAAGCACCAGTTCAGTTCTCCAATCCTCCTGCGCAACGCATGTCACCCTGCAGCCCGCTCAACTTAGTTCTATTGCAGGCATCCATTGATTATTACAAATGTTCTTCTTTTCAGTGCACAATAGAAATGTGGAATTCACTGGATGGTTCCTTTCGTGCACTGAAGTATGACGAATTAGTCAATCAACTATAAAATCATATGTGATAGTGTGCTGGTTTTCTTTGCTTTCTTCGCTCACTTGTTGCTATATTGTGATCACTGTTTCTGTATGCACCCACTCCTGTAATGTCTTGCTCTGCGAGATAAGAGTACATATGTAAGTAAGTGAAATAAATATAGAGACAAGTGCGCTGTAATATTTTTTTTCATATTAAGGCCGGAGCCTTTAATGTCTCATCGTTGTAAGCAGCAGTTGTCGACAGAAAATTTCACGCTTTTCAGTTGGTAGAAACGGTCGTGACGTCACAGTGCGCGAATTTCAAACGGGGCCAATTGCACTTTGGCTAGTAACCATACAACCAATTGAAGGGATCGTATAGTGATGCTCCAAGTAAGTTTGTTTGTTTGTTTGTTTATGGGGTTTAACGTCCCAAAGCGACTAAGGCTATGAGAGACGCCGTAGTGGAGGGCTCCGGAAATTTCGACCACCTGGGGTTCTTTAACGTGCACTGACATCGCACAGCACACTGGCCTCTAGAATTTCTCCTCCAAAGAAATTCAACCGCCGCGGCCGGGATCGAACCCGCGTCTTTCGGGTCAGCAGCCGAGCACCATAGCGACTGAGCCACCGCGGCGGCTGCTCCAAGTAAGTGGGACTGAGCTTAGTTAATTGCTTAATTAACCAATTAGCCTAATTAGCTTTACTAGTCAGGCCATATAAATAAATAAAAGCGATTAAGAAATTGGTCGAGCTCAGGAATCGAACCCCGGTCTTCGGCGCGAGAGATGAACACGCTATCCACTCCGCCATGCCAGCTCGATGGTTTGGAATGAACAAAGGCGCGTCTAGTGAATCCGGTGTCTTCACTCACTCTCATCCTCCTCCATTCCCTTCCGGCGAGGTTTAGGTGTCCACCGACAAATGAGAGACAGATACATTTCCTTTCCTCAAAAACCAATTTACCGATGAGCGAGGCGTAGAACCGAATGGGCGATGGCGTTCTATGGACTCCTTGGCAGCGTTGCAAGACGCTGTCGCGTTCCACTTTTAGGGGCGAAGCTTAAAATCTTAACCACACATCAGTGACCACACTTTAGGTCAAAAAAGCGCCCCCCTGAATTTTGACGGGTGTCCACCGAGATATGTGAGACAGTTACTGCGTAATTTCCTTTCCTCAAATACAATTTTCATTTTCTTCATTACGGCTCCTCTTTATCTATCTTCTTTCACTCCCACCTCCCTTCCTCTACGGTGCAGTTCAGGTGTCCACCGAGTAAACAGAGAATTACTGCGCCATTTCCTTTCCTCAAAAAGCGTTGCGTTCAGAGGTTAACGCATCGCGCCGAACGGATGGTGGCGTTCCGTGGACTCCCTGGCAGCGCTACAACGCGCTGTCGCGTTCCACTCCTAAAGGCGAAGCTTAAGCGTCATTAATTAGCAGTTAATTAGTATTTAGGCATTAATACGTAATTAACAAATAATTAGTGATTTGCCATCCCTTAGTAATTAGTACTCAAATATATGTGACGCCACCAGTGCCACAGAAACAGCGAAGGTGGTGTGGAAAACGCTTCCGCCTCTACCCACTTTAGACAGTCAAAGTGCCCCTGAATTTTTGTACCACTTCGGATCTTGCTCAAAGGATCTCAGTCTGCAGCAGGTTCAAGGAAAGCTGCAGCAACTGCAGAGAACAAAAATATACCTTCTTAAGGGGAAAAAAAATTCTATAATTTCCTTAGTAAAAACTAAATGATATTAAAGTGAATTCCCAGAGGCTGTCTTTAAAAATTTCCTGGGGAGCACGTCGTAACAATATATGAAAGAACTAATAAATATTTCCATAGCGCCTGGGAAACCTCCCTCGGGGGCATAAACTATGTATTCTCTTTTAAGGAAATTAAGTCTATCCTCATTAGGGAATGCGATTTATGAACATCGGGGCATATTTTCGGTAGGATTGTTTTTAGTAGCGAGAGTGGAGATCAGACTTCACTGGCTTTACCAAAACTTTTATTTGCCAAAAACACCGCCACATCTTTCATTAGAAAGAAATGGGAGATAGTCACCTCGTAGACATCTGTACGCACAAACTGCATATTACCAGGGCTGCGGAATGCCAGTGACAAACTTCTGCACCATCCACTTTGCATTTCGAGACGGCAAAAGCAACTGTGAACTTACTTCAAGGAAGTTGAAATTGAAACTGAAAGTTTATTTATACACACACATTACAGTGGAAAAAGGGGACACTGGGCAAAAAGCTGCGTGGCGCAGCTTGAAGTAGCACCCCGTGCCTCATGAATACATCGGCAGCAGTGTTTTTCGCGAACATCAGGCTTAAGGTAAGCTTAGTGTCCCTATCAAAACAAGGAAAGAAATAGGACAACAACGGTGTAAACCTGATCGCGTACGCAACAAGAGAAATGCACAAAAATTATAGGAACAACGTACATTACCATACACCAAACCTATTTACAGTGATGCCACAAGAAACTCGAAAATGCACATGAGAGATAATAACTGATTCTTGTTGATGTCTTGTGTGCATATATTATTTGCTCCCATTATGTTAAGGTAACTTCCTAAGTTATAGGATAACGACTCTTTACGATATGAGGTACGGCAAAAGGGTAGAATCCATGGTAAAAGACATCATGTATTGTGCACTGGTGTGTATTGGTGTAGATTGAAGGCTACAAGCAACAGTTGATTATATGTTTTAACCTCACTGTTGTATGCACATAATAATTTTAACTGGTGCAATATATCAACAAACAAAATACCATATTGCTTAAAGTAAGGAAACGCATGGGAATGCAATTCTCTTTTTCAATTCTCGTTTGGAAATTGTCTCGTTGATCCTCCCAGTGCATGTTGTAGCATAAAAATGACCAATACTGCCCAACGACGGATATTTTCTAGCTGACTACGTTTTGAAAATTGAGTTTGAAGAAAGGAAACGGCCCATTAACTGTTTCGCTTCTCGGTGGACACCTGAACCGCGTCATCAAGGAATAGGAAAAAAGGACGGAGTCGAAGAAGAAACGCAGAAAACGGTGCCATAGTGGAGGGCTCCGTCTAAATTGAGACCTCTTAGGGACTATCAACGAGCACTCACGTCGCACAGCGCACGAGCGCGTCGTGCATTTGTGTGCTCTTTTATCCGTCTGTGTTTGTCCGTAGGTGTATCTAGGCGGTTGTATGGAAAAGAACAGTCACACACATCCTGCGTGGACACCACAACTGGGCAGTCATAGAAGAGATGAAGCGTGTGAAATAGGGAAGAAAGGAAGAGAGGGCAACGCGTATGTATACAGCAGCAAATTGCTGCGCAGCTCAGAAGAAAACTTAACGTGATATCGTCCTGCAGGCGCAAAGCAGCGCGGGCGAACCATTGTAGTACTGTCAGAATGCAGTTGTTCGGGGGCTCATAACAGCCACCCACAGCTTCTCAAAGGCACCAATGCACGGGCATAGAGAAACAAAAAAGGAGAAATCTCTACGTTAATTCACTCATTCGCCGTGTCTCTAGGCTCCTCTCCTTAGTTAAAGCGTCAGGGACGAAGAAGCCCCTTTAAAAAGCGTGCTTTGAGAATAAGAAGGATAGAAAAAGCGGCGAATACCCGTCTAATTGCATTAAGTGTTCCGGCGTCGGAGCAGCCTGCGCATCGCGGTGTGCGCGCGCACGCCACTTTGGGGAAAATAGGAACGATTCACCTTTAGACAATAAAGCGCTGTTCCGTTCGCAAACCTAATTAGACTCTTTCCTCGCGGTGGATGGCCTGCCCCTCAACGAAAGGGAAAACAGTGCAGGCGGGTTGGCAGGTAAGAAAGAGAAAAGAAAAGGAAAGGGGCGAGGGAATTGGTAACTGGCGCAAGAGGGCCTGACAGCAAAGCAGCCTGGAGCCCAGAGTAAATCCGGACGCGGTGTTGCAAACGCAATTGGAGTCGGGAGCTGTTAGCTGTGGTGCGTAGCGGAGGGAAACCAATATAGCTCTTGTTCCAATAAATGCCCGTGTTGGAAGAGGGCGGAATTGGAAGAAATTGGGGGGGGGGGGGGTAGGGAGATGGTCCTGTCGAAAGCGCCAATTAGCGCGGCAGGCAGCGGCAATTACGGGTGGAGACCAGCGCAAGCCTCTTCACTTCCCTTCTCTATTGACTCCTCCGTCGAAGAAGGAGGCTGCGCACCTAATGAATCCGCCAAGCGGGCCCATTCTTGGGCCCCCAAATGTGTCGGCGCCGCGCTGTTTGCTGCTGCGCACTCTGACAGATCTGGGTGAAAATGCTGCCAGATTGGTAGATCGACTGAATTCCACATGCAATGACATCCCATATCTGAGACTAAGCTCCGTGAAGTTGCCGACCGACCGACCGACCGACCGACCGACCGACCGACCGACCGACCGACCGACCGACCGACCGACCGACCGACCGACCGACCGACCGACCGACCTACCGACCGACCGACCGACCGACCGACCGACCGACCGACCGACCGACCGACCGACCGACCGACCGACCGACCGACCGACCGACCGACCGACCGACCGACTGGCTGACTTTCTGACTGAGCAACCAGATAAAGCGAATTTCAGCTACTGCTAGATGCAACCTGTCTTTGGCTCAGTGGTTATGGCGCTCGGCTGCTGAACGGAAAGACGCGGGTTCGAGCCCGACCGTGGTGGTCGAATTTCGATGGAGACGAAATTCTAGAGGCCCGCGCACTGTGCGATCTCAGCGCACGTTAAAGAACTCCAGGTGGTCGAAATATCCGGAGCCCTAATAAGCGTAACTGAGTTATCTCTCAGCAGCCATAGTGGACAAGTAACGGGGGGTCGCGGCGTATAATGGACAACCGAGCAATCGTTTGCACGGGGCGCATACTATGTATATATAGTTGTGATGATGTAATGTCAACTTCAAGTGCCATGAGGAGCAAGTCGCCGGTGACAGTGTAGGAGTAGGAGAATGACTTTAATAAACAAAATGAGAGTTGTTCGAGCTTATGGGTGGGGTCCTCATTCCAGGGCTTCACTGGCTGGAACTGCCCTGCAGAACTGTTGGATGAGGGCCCGTTGGTTCTCAAGGTTACCGCTGGTCAGCAGTGCCTCTCACTCATGAAATGCAGCGTAGAAGTTGTGCTGCTCAATGCGAGCGCCATAACCCGCTAACAAACGAAAAACCTTTATTTCTGAGTTGATCAATCGGAGGGTGGCATGACTTTGAACTCTTTCCCGCCCTCTAGGCGTCCGCCGTAATCCCCTGGGACTCGGCAGCGGCCAAAGCTTTTTCTTTGGATGCTTCGTTGGACTTCTGGGTGGGGGTTGTGCATCAGTTGTTCCCATGAGCCTGGTGTGCGTGTGTTGACTTTTTACGGCGGGCATGTCCAGACCCTGTGTACCATGGTGCCATATCTGTCACGTGCTTACATATAGCATTGAATTGTTCTGGATATAGTTTAGTACGAATACATGGGTTTGGAAATACCCCTACCTGTAGTTCCTCCCATGTCTCCTCCTTTTTATTAAGTTTTCGATCCGCTAGCGGATATTCCATGCTAGTTAATATATAATACTGCGCAATTTCATGATCGGTAAGCATTATATCCTTTTATGTTGCATCGGTTCGTTTGGAGGAGAGTCCGAGCTCGCCCGGCAAGCCCTCAGGTAAGCTCGTGTGCTCCATCAATCCTTCTTAGGACTTGATGTGCGGATGTTCAGAAGAGCAAAATCTGCTGATTTACCCCTTTTCCCTTTTCCAGAATCATACCCGCTTTTGCAGAGACTCTACCTCAGCTGAAGTTGTGTACAGCGCTCTTCGAGTCACTAATGATCACTTTCATCCCTTCATGAACTGCCCCAAGAGGTACCGCACTCTCCTCTTATTTTGTTTTTGTCCCAGCTTTCATAAGTAGCATTACAGCTCAGTTCTTGTTTCTTATTTTTCTCTCTATGACACCGCTCGGCTCCGTCATGACGGTGGCATGGAGCCAACTGTAAAGAAGAATTACAGTGCAGTTTCCATAAAGGCGGAGTCACACTGGCGAGTCGCAGACATCACGCGACCGATTTCGGACAGTTAGAGTTTTCAAAGCACTAGGAAAGCGGGGAAAGAGCGTAGCAAATCGGCTTAAACCTATCTCGCGACAACCGCGGCTGGCAAGTGTGAATGCACCTTAACATGCGGCCTGCCGAACCATTCAGAGCTTTCAGTCACCTGTCCAGTGCAAACGATAAGACTGGACAACTGTACGATGCGTGCTGTTGATCCTCATCATCGGCTTTTGTCGAGTTCCGTTTAGGTATTCCCAGTCTTCACGCGTACACCCCCCCCCCCCCCCCTCCCTCCATATTTCACTCAGTTACCGACCTTTAGATATGTGCTAGTAAACCTGCTCAGTGTGTCAACACGCATGTCTTTGTCGTCGATAAGCTCGCCAGTTTGATCACCATATTACGCCAGCTTAGACCCCAATATATCTGGACATCTGCTCCCTTTACTGCTATTTACCACTCTCTTACTTTGTCCCACCGTTTCGTCAGCTCTGAAAGCATGGCACCCTGGAAGCTACTGTAGAAAAATATGCTGCCGCCTCCTATTCAATAGAACTTCGCTGATATCTGACACTTAGCATCACACGCATTGCGGTTTCTTTTTCGCCTAGCCTGATTAGCGCGAGAAGTGCTTTCGACCTCAGTCCGGGGAAGCATTCTGTGTAGGAGCGGAGTATCTGAGGTGGGTCAAGAAAAATTTAATGTGTGGCTTTCTTGGCGACTTTAGTCGTTGTTTTGTTCAGTTGCTATGAAGCTAGAGTCTGTTCACTTGCGCAGTTGCGCGACATCTATTTCAACTGAGCTTATCGTGCATGCAAACGCCAGCCTTTCCAACTTTTATCCTACAACATCCGTTTGTGTCCAGTTTGTTCCTGTCTACTTTTGCAAATGACGTCTATGTGGAGTGACTTCCTGCCGTCGCTGTACACGTGACTGCTGGCAGATGCAAACTTGTAATATGCAGTACTCTTGGACATGTCATTCCCACCCTTACTACGCGATCATCAGTGCGACTGGTTTCCGCTACACAAAGTAGCAATGGCTGCAAGTCTGTGTGACGCCATGTGTGCCCGTGTGGTAGCCTGCATTGTCGACACTCATAATGTTGTGACGTAATATGGAGCCGCCGATGCACTTAACCTACTGCCCCCCGGCTGCCACTCCGTGTCGCTCAGCTTTACGCGTCCCCTAGAGCAGAAAGCTTGACGACTGAACGAAGATATCGCTCGATCAAGAATTGGTTTCCCTCCAAAGCACATGTGCTCAGCTGGTGACGCGTGATCACGTTCAGAAAAACGGGACGCATGCACGTACGCACACACGCTGTACGCGTGTACAGCGACAAATAGGCACAAAGGTCGACCATGCTCCCAACAGTCCAAGCCCCAGAGGAAAGCGAAGACGCTCTCACTGTGGTATCCAATCTAGAGTGTGCAGTGGCTCGCTGCACACCCAGGCAGTCCGATCATTCCTGAACAGCCGCGCTTACACAAATACGATAGTGGTGGTGGTGGTGGTGAAAACTTTTAATTACTGAAATAGAGTTTGGGAGCCACAGAGTGGCCACGCTACATGGTCGGCGTCCCTAGTCCGGGACACCGCATGACAATGCCCCGTCTCTAGCCCGTTTCACCAGAGCCCTTTGGGACTCAAGCGAGGAGCAGTTGAGAAGGGCAGTCTCCCATGCCTCTCTGGAAGGGGTAGGGGAAGGGGGGAGGTGGGGATTTTGAGTACATGCCCACACCATGTGGAAGATATCACAGGTCATCCCACAGTGTGGGCATCGCCCATCCGTGTTAGGATCGTAATGCTTTAAGATTGCAGGACAGAGTAGAGTACCTGTCTGCAGGCGCCTTAGAGTTCGCTCCTCCGTCTTACTCAGCCCCTTTGCAGGGGCCGGGAAAAGGCGGTGGATGTCGCTATAATGCGTTATAATTTCCTTGAATCGCAGCAGCGGCTGGTTAGTCTCCGAGCCAGAACAGCTGGGATGAGGAGCCCGGTGAGTAAGCGTTCGGGCAGCCGCATCAGCGGCCTCATTACCTCGTAAGCCCTGGTGGCCAGGAGCCCAAATGATTCTTTTGGGTGTTGGATCAGTGGCAGTCCGTCTTAGAATGCAAGCAGCTAAGGGGGAGATCTCCCCTGCCAAGTAATGATAGTGGCGCATCCTATTTCCTACCGTATCTCGCGGAGCCGACACGGCACTGTTTAAAAGTACACCATCAAGTCTTTTGGGAAGCTGATCCCTTGCCCAGTGCACGCCGGAGATGGGCCCAGCTGGACTTATTTAGAGCGCAGTCTGTTTTGTTATCCGGCTGAAAGGGTATGGTATAACCAGTGCAGGGAAGGGGAGGAGCTCCCTGAAGCCAGTGCTAATCCTCCATGCAGCGGTCGATCGAAAAAGGCAAGTAGGCTTTCGGGTTGAGTGGTTAGTAGATAGTTTAGTTTATGGGGTTTAACGTCCCAAAGCGCCTAATGCGTCGCTCATAGCCCGAGTCGCTTTGGGATGGTAAACCCGATAAACTAAACTACCTACCAACCAAATCTGTTGCTACTCACCGCGAAAATAGACTTGCCTTTTTAAGGCGGAAGCCTTTAATGCCTCATCGTTGTAAGCAGGAGTTGTCGACAGAAAATGTCACGCTTTTCAATTGGTCGAAATGCTCCTGACGTCACAGTGCGCGAATTTCAAATGGGGCCAATTGTACTTTGCCTAGTAACCATGCAACCAATCAAAGGGATCGTATAGTGATGCACCAACTGAGTTTAGTTAATTGCTTAATTAATCAATTAGCCTAATGAATATAGAGGAGAGTGAAGAGGTCAGAAGAAAGAGGAATAGAAAAGAAAAGAAAGACGCGCGCCGCAGCGACAACAGCGTCCGCGGAAGGAGACGCTGCTGAAAAAACAGATACGTACGAAGCCGCGTTCGCTCCACCACCACGCACTTCCCCACTCAGTTCGTTGTTGTTGTTGTTGTTGTTGTTGTTGTTGTGACCGAAAGAAGGATGAAGACGAAATTGCACGGGCCTGCTACTGGCTCGAGCCAAGCCACCACCGCTGCCGCGTGCAGATAGAGAAGAGTTAAAAGATCAGAGGAAAGAGAGAAAAGAAAGAAAAGACGCGCGTCGCAGCAACAACTGCGTCCGCCGGAGCGGACGCTGCTCAAAAAGAAGCGGCCGAAGCCGCGCTCGCCGTAGCGAGAACAGATACTCCACCCAACACACTCAGTTCGACGTTGCTCGTTTCATATACGTTGTGTCGAACATCCTAGACAGTTCCAACAATTGACAGGTGAATGACAGAACACGATGGATAGAAATACAGTAATATAAATATGAAATAGCCTAATTAACCTTTCTAGTTAGACCGCATAAATCAATAAAACCGAGAACGAAATTGGTCGAGTTGGGGAATCAAACCAGGGTCTCCGGAGTGCGATACGAGCACGCTAGCCACTCCGTAATGCCAGCTGAATGGTTTGGAATGAACAAAGGCGCGTCTAGCTAATACGGCGTCTTCGTTCACTCCCATCTTCCCCCTTTCCCTTACGGCGAGGTGCAGGTGTCCACCCAGATATGCGAGAGAGATACATTTGCTTTCCTCAAAAAATAAATTTACCGTCCAGCAAGGCGTACAGCCGAATTGGCGATGGCGTTCTGTGGACTCCCTGGCAGCGTTGCAAGACGCTGTCGCGTTCCACTCTTACAGGCGAAGCTTAACATGTTAACCACACATCAGTAACACACGCAGACAGCCAATGGACGCGTCATTCGCTGGCAGCACTTGAATCATCATTCACAACCACACTCGTGACAGAATGCTGTAATAAGGCTTTCGCCTTGCACCACTTTAGTCGCCAAAGTGACTCCTAATTTTCCTATCTACCGCTGCCTGGAGGATTAGCATAGCGTGTTTTTTTGGCGCATTTTACTGTTTACGAGAGCGCGATACGCTAGAAAGTCGATACCAAGCGCTGCTGTCGCATTCATGGAAACGTGGGTTTTGTTAACCGTCATAAGTTTGTCCGAGAGCCTCGAGCGAGAGGTCGGGTGAAATAGAAAGTCAGACGCAATGCGCAAGCACTGTTTAGCGGATGTTGGAGCCTCGTTAAGAATAGAACAGTAAAAAAAAGAGGTAGAAAGAAACTGAGAAATAAAATATTACATCGATGTAACGAGCCTGAGCATGCGCCGGTTACATGTGAGATTTAGGGAAAAAAATTTAGAAGTGTTCTTGAGGCTTTCATGCTGAACAAATTAAACCTGCGATTGGTTGACGGTAGAACCCTCGCATGTATTTAACACGTGTGGTTGACTCTAGCCGGCGCACTACATTAGACATCAAGTGTGCGCTAAGATTTTTGTGGAATAGATAACTAAATTACTCGAAATGTGATTACACTTTTGCAAAGCAGTATTGCTGTACCACTGTACATTATGTAAGGGCGTTCCCTAATCATGTCGCAGAAAATAAATTAGCGTTGCGCCCATATTGTACAGTTGAAGAAATGAATTAAGACTTGAAACTAATTACCTGATTAATCAAGGCGAAAGGAACTCAATGTTTCTTCTCTTTTGAGGAGCAAGGCTGGCGTAATCTGCTACGTCCTGTACATCGTGTTCTTCTCCTTTTTTTCCGTTTCTACCTCCGGGACGGTGGGTAATCCCCGTCGAAAAGGTGCACACAGGCAGGCCCAGGGGATAACAACAGTCCTCCGCCCGGCCCCATATTGAGGCAATAAATCTGTCCGCGGGCTCTCCCGGGTTCTCGGATCGAAGCGACGCGGTGCGCGCAAGATGAGGCTCGGACCGCTGCCCGGACACGGAGGCACACGTCGCCCCTGACGACGACAGCGACGCAGACGGGGTGGAAAGCAGCGCCGTCTGCGGTGTCCATCCGAAGCAGACTGAGAAGAAGAGTGGCGACCATTTCCCGGCGGTCAGTTAGAAACACCCGCATACATGCTCTGATTAGATGGCCGTTGGGACCTCTCCCCGAATCTCCGTCATTATTCCACCGATCTTCGTTCGGCACATAGGACTGCGCTCGAAGGTTGTGTACCAATCCTGCAGCGTGCGCTTTTCAAGATTCCCGGTTTTCATTTTAATCGTGCAGGATGAGAGGTTCAACCCCGTTACTCACCAGATCAACTTTGAAGATAATTTTACCCTACATCTTGATAGGCTTGGTTAAGAAACGAATGAGACTTCTTTTTGTGCAAATTCCATCATATAATCCCACGTTAGCCTATGCTGGCGAGGTTTCCTACCTTAGATATTGAATATCTTTGAATGGACTAGTTAAGCTAGAGTAATATGAGAAGCTTGTGCGCGGCAACGCAAATTGCTTCCTGGGAAAGGAAAACCTCTAACGGCAGTGAGAGGCGCACGGATAGGGAACGGCTTCGCGGACAGCGTGCGCGTGTTTCACGAACCGCGGCTCGCTGTCGAGGAATCAGCTCTGTGCTTTTTCGGGCCGCGGTGCCCCACGGTTTTCGGGATAGCACTGTGAAAGTGTAAGAAGTGAAACGGTAGGCATAGTGTTAGGATCTCTCGGCGAAGGCCTCAAGCGGACCGTCCGCTGGGAGCTCGTGCGAAAGTTTGCGCTGCGCTCGAAAGCTCTGTTTACTCTGCTTAGGGCCAGCGTGCTTAAAAGGCCAGCTTCGTGCACTGGCCGCTGTATTAAGGCGAAAGCCTTTAATGTCTCATCGTTGTAAGCAGCAGTTGTGGACAGCGAATGTCACGCTTTTCAGTTGGTCGAAACGGTCGTGACGTCACAGTGCGCCAATTTCAAACGGGGCCAATTGTACTTTGGCTAGTAACCATGCAACTAATTGAAGGGACCATATAGTGATGCTCCAAGTAAGTGGGACTGAGCTTAGTTAATTGCTTAATTACCCAATTAGCCTAATCAACTTCTCTAGTCAGGCCATATAAATACATAAAACCTAGTAAGAAATTGGTCGAGCTCGGGAATCGAACCCCGGTCTTCGGAGTGCGAGACGAGCATGCTATCCACTCCGCCATGCCAGCTCGATGGTTTGGAATGAACAAAGGCACGTCTAGTGAATACGGTGTCTTCGCTCACTGCCATCCTCCTCCCTTCCCTTCCGGCGAGGTTTAGGTGTCCACCGAGATATGAGAGAGAAATACATTTCCTTTCCTCAAAAACCAATTTACCGTCGAGCGAGGCGTAGAACCGAATGGGCGATGGCGTTCTATGGACTCCCTGGCAGCGTTGCAAGACGCTCTCGCGTTCCACTCTTAGAGGCGAATCTTAACATCTTAACCACACATCAGTGACCACACTTTAGGTCAAAAAAGTGCACCCCCCCCCCCCCCCTGAATTTTGACGGGTGTCCACCGATATATGAGAGACAGTTACTGCGTAATTTTCTTTCCTCAAATACAATTTCCATTTTCTTTATTACGGGCCATCTTCGTCTTTCTTCTTTCACTCCCACTTCCTCCGTTCCTCTACGGTGCGGTTCAGGTGTCCACCGAGATGAGAGATTTACTGCGCCATTTCCTTTCCTCAAAAACCGTTGCGTTGAAACGGCAAGGCATCGCGCCGAACGGGTGGTGGCGTTCCGTGGACTCCCTGGCAGCGCTACAACACGCTGTCGCGTTCCACTCCTAAAGGCGAAGCTTAAGCTTAATTAGCAGTTAATTAGTATTCAGGCATTAATCAGTAATTAACCATTAATTAGTGATTTGTCATCACTCAGTAATTAGTACTCAATCACATGTGACGCCACCAGTGCCACAGAAGCACTGAAAGCGGTGCGGAAAACGCTTTCGCCTCTACGCACTTTAGACAGTCAAAGTGCCCCCTGAATTTTTTTAAGCCACGACTGGTGGAAGTGGTTGATGAGATTTTTTGGTTGTGTATAGTCATTGTGTCTTGTTCTTTTGAGTGTTTGAGCTTTGTGAGAAAGAGCGTGAAGACTTGTGACTCGTCAGAGGCGAGAAATCGGGGCGAAATTGGTTGCGTGCGTGCTCTAACGAGAGCTCTGAAAGTCTGGGTGGCGACTACGAGACGAGACGGTTACGTGTCGTGTCAGGGACTATCGGAGATCCCGTATGGTGCGGACTCCGGCATTTTTAAGTGCGGAAGGCAGGGACTCTTCATGTTCCGTGCACTGGCCTGATTACGCAAAGTCAAACTATTAATTAGTTTGTGAGTAGACTTTTGAAGAGTCGCTGGCTGACGGATACCCCGCCTGGTGCATACTCCGGCCTACTTAACTGCAGGATTCAGCGAGACCTCGGTTACTTCGGGATCTGTCCCGAATTCTCAGGTTTACGAATACTCAGCTGTTCGCGACTCTGAGTGTGTAGCTTCTTCTGGTCGCCGCCGAAGTCCACTTTGTAAACAACCAATATAAACGCGCACAGTTTGAAGAAAGTGTTTTCCTTTCTGCTTGTCACAACGTGCCGTCCAGTCAATGAACCACTGGGAACCCATCCATCTTCATAATCATAACAAACATAAGTGAACCCTGAGACACTATTTTGTTAGCCCTTACCGGCACAGCTTTCCACCTCCGCAAATGGTGGACTCAGCTAAGTGTGTAGTTTCGGCAAGGATGGCATGCGCCAAATGTTTTGTTTGGTTTTGGTGGTTGTGCCCGGCGCACAGAAGCAACGCGAAATAAACTAGGAAAAACAGAAAGAATTGGCATGATGTGCGAGCGTTCGTGTGCTTGCGTGTACGGCTGATGAGGGGCCACAATGTTTACGAGCACCCCTATTATGAAAGCGCAGAGTTATTATGGATCGACAGCTGTGGATAACGTAGCATCTCTATGTACACTTGCGGCTTCCAGAGGATTAACGGTTCCAAACCCAGTAGCTAAGACTCGGCCGATCCATCGCAGAGTGACGGGCCACTCCTGCTCCGCATCATTTATACAGCTGTCGTGCGGGCGCTTTGGATCCCGATTGAAGTTCTGAGCCAGGACAACGCCTCTCAGTCTTGCAACACTGCACTAAGATCCCCGCCCGTCTTTGGCAGATTTTCTCCCGCTTTCGCAATAAATATTTTCACCACCTCAGACAACGCTCATCATGCAACGCTGCTACATGATCACATAAATTAAAGTATGAATTCATTCCTTCATTTATAAATGTTTACACTCAATGACGGTCTGGCAGTTGGAGGGTTAGGATGCTGATCAACTTGGTAGTCTGTGAGCGATAGGAGGCGATGCATATACAAGTGGCTCTGCATGGGTCTACAGCCTGGGAAGTGATCGTAAGCGAATCGGTCTGCAGATGGGAGCCGGGATCAAAAGAGAAATGCAGAAAACACGAAAAGGCAATGCAAAATTAAACTATGAAGAAATAGCGCTATGAGAAGCAGGCGGTAAGGAAGGAATACAGAAACGCCCCATGAGAAAGTGCATTATAATCAGATGAAAGTACGCATTAGTACCAAAATGAAACAACTGTAGCAAACCGCTGGAAAAGAAAGAGGAAGCCAGGCAGCTGGTCAACCAAGGAAATAAAGGAGGCCATTGAAAGACGGAGGATGGCTTCAAGAGAACAGAGAGAGGCAAAGAAGCGCAGCTTTCTGAAGAAGAATTAGACCAAAATTGAAAATTTTATAGGCAAAAGAAAACTGTGGCGGTTACCAGTGACGGCTGTTAAGAGTCACCCATCCCACATAAAGCGGGTTCGTCTCCAAAGGAATAAAGGCACGGTTAATGAGAGCACAAGTGTTCATTATACAGCAAGCTGCATTACAAAACACTGCACTAATCTTAAGACCTGCCCCGCCGCGGTGGCTCAGTGGTTATGGCACTCGGCTGCTGGCCCGAAAGACGCGGGTTCGATCCCGGCCGCGGCGGCTGAATTTTGATGAAGGCGAAACGCAAAAGGCGCCCGTGTGCTGTGCGATGTCAGTGAACGTTAAAGAACCCCAGGTGGTCGAAATTTCCCGAGCCCTTCACTACGGCGTCCCTCATAGCTTGAGTTGCTTCGGGACGTTAAACCCCAATAAACCAATAATCTTAAGACCTCAATACTACCTATATCCCTGCCGCGGTACCCCGAAGTGGGCCCTGTTGAGAACGGGCCCACAAGCCCACCGCTGGAACCAGTGTTAAAGATGGGGCTTCTATCCCACCGCTGGAACCAGAGTTGAAGACGGAGGGGTCCTGGAGATGACTAACTCGTTTAGCCTCGCAGGTACCGGCTCCGAATGACGATGTCGGACTGCGTTATCGAGGAAACTGTACAGAAGGGTTTATTCTACATATTTACAGATGAGAATCGAATCGAATGCTCCGATCACACAACAACATCCCGTTAAGTACGGTTCGCGTTCCCCAGATCCCTGACTGGGGAACTTGGTTCGAATAACGTTGTCCAATCGGATGGGCCATTGATGACGCTGGCGGTACCACCCACGGCACGGGGCGGTGCTGAAGCTCTCGCTCTCTCACAGCTCGGGGGATGAGAAGGGGAAGACAGTCATCAAACACAGATGCGTCACCTTGACCACTGCCGCAAGTTTTCTGTGCGTTGCCTCCGTGGGAAAGCAGAATCCCGCAGTCTTCTCGCAGGTGGTTGAACCTTCTCGAACTCCCCCGCCGGATGGCCGAAGCACGAGACCCCTTCGACACAGCGTCTTTCAATTAGCAGCCTCGCTCAGCGTGACCTTGCGTAGCATCATCCCGTCCGGTGACCCGAAGGCCGACTCGGCCAACGTATACCGCTGCTTCCGCCGTGCTTCATGTGCATCTCTGCTTCCAGCGTTGCGGCTGCTGTCGCAAGTTCTCGCCGCATCTTTGCCTAACGACGACACTCGTCTGACAGTAATTTCTCCCAGGCCCGTGGGAGACAGCGTCCTTCGATCGGTTCGGAGGTTCGGTGATTTGGAGAGCAACAACCCCGTCCGTCGTCGTCTATGCTTCTGCCGCCGGCGCCAGGCCTCGTCATATCCCTTGCTTTGCGATGAGTCACACCCGGCTCCCAGGACCACGTTGTCCACTCTTAACAGCTCGTCCGCGGCCCGAAAAATCTCGAATGGCCAGCGTTCACGACCGCTGGGCAGGAAGAGATGAGGCCGGAGTCGGGTGGAAGGGCTGGTTTCCAGAAATGGCATCCAAGCTCGAACATTCAACAAAGAATGGCATCAGTGGACTGTTCCACGAGACAGGGCACTGACCCACAAGCAAGCGCTCGGAATTTGCCAAAGACCCACCAGGCTTCCCACAATGACAACAAATGTTTACTAAAACATGACTGAATTTTGGCGTAATTTTGGTGCCGAGAAAGCGCAAAATATCCCCTTTGAAATCGCCAAAGACGGACTGCTTGGACCTAGGTTAAAGAAAAAAAAAAACACACACAAACACAGTAGGTTGTCCTACTAATTTCTCCCGCTTAAAATAGTCGGCTTAAACCATCAGCATTTCCGTGCAGTTTTCCCTTCTTGTAACGCACCGAGAAATTGTACTGTTGGAGAGCTAGACTCCATCTGAGCAAGCGACCATTTTTGGGATACATTTGTCGCAGCCAGGTTAGAGGGCAATGGTCAGTCTCAAAGATGAACCCTGCGCCGTACAGGTAACACGACAACTTCTGTGCCGCCCAAACCAAACACGCGCACTCTTTTTCTGAAGCGCTGTACGCTTCTTCTCTACAGGTCAGCTTGCGGCTGACGTACAGAATCGGGTGTTCTTCGTGGTCGTCGCCCACTTGGCTTAAAATAGCACCCAATCATCTATCACTGGCGTCACACTGAACCTAACTCTTCACCATAGTGAGTGGTCTGAAGCAAAGGTCTGGACACGAGCGCTTCCCCCAGACGAGTTTTCTCTTCGGTCATTTCAGTGTATGTCAGTGAGGTTCCCTTTCGTAAGGTGTAAGACAAGGGATCAACGCTCCGTCTACGCGACGCTAAGCGTAGTTCTACTCGAGCTGCACTCCTGTGAGTGCCCTTATCTCTTGGTAGCATGGGAAATCGACACCTGTGATTTCTAACTCAGTGACACCATAGCCTTTGTCTAAGGTAAGGAAAAAAAATTAACCTCCGATCAACTCTTTTTAACTCACAAAGTAGCCTTTCCCTTCCTGATTTCATAAACACACACAGAAAAAAAAGAGGAATAAAAAAAACAAAACAGCTACTTCGAGTCGCCACGCGGGGGGGAAAGCTGACTCCCCGCCGCCGAGTTGAAAGGATTAGTCTTTCAGACGTGCCCGCTGGGGTCGCGCTTTGACTGATTGTACTGCGGTCAACTCGTGACAAAAGGCTGCAGAAAAAAACGGTCCCCGACTCTTACTGTCGTTTCCGCGCCCCCTCGAGGCTCTCCGAAAACCTTGGTCGCGCCTACAATGTCGATAACCGACTCTGGCTCTGGACAACGAGCAGTGACCAGCCCGAGAAGGTGCCTCTCTCTCTCGCCCCAAGCAGGAAGCTCGGCTACCCTTTCGGCATGCGCGCTTCCTAGAATGCGGTGCCAAATGTGAAGGACGTATCCTTTCCAAGTGCGCCCGCCGAATACGCCTGCATGTGTCGTCTCGATTGTTCGACGCCTGCGTTCGCATGCGCTGAGTGCCGCGCAACCTTTCGCCTTCTGATCTCTTGGGCCGCTTTGCCTTTTTCCTAACTGGCTGTTTGTCCGGACGGCGCGGTTTATTCTTTCTTACAGGCCGATGCCCCTTGAAGCACTTCGCGCCTGTTCTGGTTGGAAAACGCATACTTCCTGTTCCGTTGCTGCAGTCAGCCTTCGAACGAGCTGCACGTGTCGCGAGATCATTAACTGCAGCTGCAAGTCTGCGAGGTGCAACGCGGGAAGGCCTCGCCTTTCCTTCTACCGCATTTCTTTCTTTCGCACCTGTCCGCGCAACCGAATTTAGGGCTTTGAATTTGATCCGTTTCCTCTTGGTTCTTGCCCTTTTTCTTTTTCTGCGCCTAGCCTGTACCGCGTGCGTTTCTTGATCACAACTAGCTATCTCTAGTTTTTCCGTCGCACTTTGGAAATTTTCCTCAAATTCCAAACTGGCCTCTCCGGCTTTGCAGCAGAGTGCCAGCTCCACGCAGCTGACAGACGGACATGAAACTGCCCCTGAGATCCCTTGCTCATTCCTTTGGGGGTTGTCCTCTCCAGCTTGCCTGTCGCTCTGCGCGCCATTCTCTGCATTGCTGCGCTCAGCTACAACTGAGCCCGCCTGGCTGTCGCTCTGTGCGTCATGCTCTACATCGCAGTGCTGAGCCACTACTGAGCCCGCTTGCCTGCCGCTCTGTGCGTCTTTGTCTACATTGCAGTGCTCAGCCACAACTGAGCCCGCCTGGCTGTCGTTCTGCGCGCCATTCTCTACTCTGCAGTGCTCAGCTACAACTGAGCCCGCCTGGCTGTCGCTCTGCGCGCCATTCTCTCTACTGCAGTGCTCGGCTACAACTGAGCCCGCCTGGCTGTCGCTCTGCGCGCCATTCTCTCTACTGCGGTTGTTACTCTCAAAGGGGGTTTCCGCTGTTTCTACCTCGAAACCTTTTCCGATATTAAAATCTCCCTTTTCGCGGTCCTGCCGGTTTGACGCCTGTATCAACTCTACTGAAAGGGTCGCGCTCGTAACAGTCCCGACAAAGTTGTCCGTTGCCACTCCTGCCTCACCTGGAGGAGAATCGTCGCACTCGTGTCGTTGAGACGCTATCTCGGAATGCTCTTTCTTAGCATTACGTCCAACTACACTGGACACGGTCTCGGATTCTGCGGCATTCCTTGGACTACCGCACCGGTTGAACGCGTTCTCTGCCACTTCCCTCGTGGTGTCGCGATTTACCAACGCGGCTACGGTCACAGACTTTTCGGGTCTTATCTGCGGACCTATTTCATAAGCATCGCTTGCTCTTTCAGGACTTCCGGCTCTCACACTACCGCCCTTTCTTCGTATTTCGTTTTGAAGTTCTAATATCTTTAGTTTCCTTGTTTCAATTTCAACCTTCCACTTTTGCCGTTGCCGTTCCTTCTCTTTTTCCCACTCCCGATCAGCTTCCTCTTTACGCGCTTTTTCCTCTGTGCGCGCTTTTTCCTCCTGTTCGGCTTTTTCTTTACGGGCTTTTTCCTCCTGTTCGGCTTTTTCTTTACGGGCTTTTTCCTCCTGTATCAAGTTCCATGTAACTGCTAGGTGATCGTTATCCTTGACGTGTTTAAGAATGATTTCGCCCAGTTCAATTTTGGTTACTTTGTTCGGCACTTCAAAAGACAGTTCCTCGCACATCAACAGCAAGTCCGACTTGTACAACCTCATTAGGTCCATGACAACGCTTTCTCTGCTTTGGCTCTGCTAACACAACAATGCCTTGAGAATAACCCCTCTCAAACGACAAAGCCCTGATTCCCAGTCAAGATTATTCTCTGAATCTTAAAGCCTGGCGAATCCCATTGCAAAAGCCAAAACGCTCACCCGTGGAGAAAGTACGATGTCGCACGGTCCATCCCAGCTGCTGCCAACCAGTGTTGAGAACGGGCCCACAAGCCCACCGCTGGAACCAGTGTTAAAGATGGGGCTTCTATCCCACCGCTGGAACCAGAGTTGAAGACGGAGGGGTCCTGGAGATGACTAACTCGTTTAGCCTCGCAGGTACCGGCTCCGAATGACGATGTCGGACTGCGTTATCGAGGAAACTGTACAGAAGGGTTTATTCTACATATTTACAGATGAGAATCGAATCGAATGCTCCGATCACACAACAACATCCCGTTAAGTACGGTTCGCGTTCCCCAGATCCCTGACTGGGGAACTTGGTTCGAATAACGTTGTCCAATCGGATGGGCCATTGATGACGCTGGCGGTACCACCCACGGCACGGGGCGGTGCTGAAGCTCTCGCTCTCTCACAGCTCGGGGGATGAGAAGGGGAAGACAGTCATCAAACACAGATGCGTCACCTTGACCACTGCCGCAAGTTTTCTGTGCGTTGCCTCCGTGGGAAAGCAGAATCCCGCAGTCTTCTCGCAGGTGGTTGAACCTTCTCGAACTCCCCCGCCGGATGGCCGAAGCACGAGACCCCTTCGACACAGCGTCTTTCAATTAGCAGCCTCGCTCAGCGTGACCTTGCGTAGCATCATCCCGTCCGGTGACCCGAAGGCCGACTCGGCCAACGTATACCGCTGCTTCCGCCGTGCTTCATGTGCATCTCTGCTTCCAGCGTTGCGGCTGCTGTCGCAAGTTCTCGCCGCATCTTTGCCTAACGACGACACTCGTCTGACAGTAATTTCTCCCAGGCCCGTGGGAGACAGCGTCCTTCGATCGGTTCGGAGGTTCGGTGATTTGGAGAGCAACAACCCCGTCCGTCGTCGTCTATGCTTCTGCCGCCGGCGCCAGGCCTCGTCATATCCCTTGCTTTGCGATGAGTCACACCCGGCTCCCAGGACCACGTTGTCCACTCTGAACAGCCCGAAGAACCGAGCGCGCAAAGCATAGACAATACAAGCATAACAGAACAGCTAAGGGCGCTCACATTCCACACGGCCAACCAAAGGATTAAATCGCGCGAGTAACCACATGAGAGAGGATGGGGAATGCGGACGGCACATCTTGACGACGCAGGTTGCGCGTCCAGGGCTCATCGCGCGCCGTCACCGGCAATGGCAAGCAGTGTTGGAGAACTAGCTAAATCACACTCCCTCAGGAGTGTGGCGGGCCACAGGACTCCGCTAGGGCGGGTACTCGAGCATACATAGTATAGGTGCGCGCGTTAAAGAACTACCGCTCTTCGTCCCTTAAGAACGCGGAAAAAATAAGTGCATGAGTAAAAACTGTATTTCGATAAATTGACGAATTCATAGAGAACACCCTTTCTGGACAGATATCTCAAGAAAAAAAAATCGAGGAAGACGGCAAATGTCAGCACCCAGCAATTTTCGCGCAAAGATCATCATAATCAGCCTGACTACGCCCACTGCCGGGTAAAGGCCTTTCCCATATCTCTCCAATTAACGCAGTCCTGTGCCAGCTGCGGCCACCCTATTCCCGCAAATTTCTTAATCTCCTCCGCCCACCTAACTTTCTGCCGTCCCCTGCTACGCTTGCCTTCTCTTGGAATCCACTCCGTTACCCTTAAGGACCAGCGGTTATCTTGCCTTCGCATTACATGCCCTGCTCAAGCCCATTTCTTCCTCTTGATATCGACTAGGGTGTCTTTAGCACGTGTTTGTTACCCCACCAACTCCGCCCGCTTCCGATCTCTTAACGTTGTACCTATAATTTTTCATTCCATAGCTTGCTACGTTGTCCTTCACTTACGCAGAACCCTCTTTGTTAGCCTCCATGTTTATGCCCCACAGGTGAGCAACGGTAAGATGCAGCTGTTGCATGCTTTTGTCTTGAGGGATATTGGTAAACTGCCGTTCATGATATGAGAGAGCCTTCTATATGCTCTCCACCCCATTCTTATTCTTCTAGTTATTTCTCTCTCATGATCCGGACCTACAGTGACTACCTGTCCGAAATAAACATATTCCTTTACTACTTCCAGCACCTACCAAATGAAAACTGCTGTTTCCTTTCCGAGGCTGTTGAGCATTACTTTGGTTTTCTGCATATTAGTTTCTAGATCTACAGCTGTGCTTTGCAGTTCATCTTTTGAGGCCGAAAATGACAAATGTATTTCTAATCAAGCAAAAGCAAATACGGACACTCTTGTTCAAGAATCCCGTGGCTCTAACGCAGACGCAAAAGGTTACATATCAAACCCACACCTAAACACATTGTTAACTGCCTTCTTCAGATACCTAGAGAATGAGAGTGAAACGCTTTCGAAGAAGAAACTAATAACACAAAGGTAGATCAGGAGAAAGCACTAGCCCTTTTTCTAGTCTACCGGGGTTCAGCAGCATGGCCCATTCCGCGGAAGTTTGGCTTTATGTACAGGGCACCTACGGTCGCGAAAGGAGCCTCTTTCCGAAGCTCACGAGATAAACGGAACCAATAAACTCCTACAGCGAGGAAGAGAGAGAGCACTGTCAAGAATCATCGTTCTGGCTGAGCAGGTACCAAAACCATAAAGCGCCGTCGACTGCATGATAAGAACTGCGCAGATTAGCAGACTCCCCCAGTGGAATCAACCGAGTCCTATTCTGCTATATATAACCACGCAGCTGCTCACCGAGAAGGCACCCGCACTCATGACGTCACGAGGGGACTCCGGCGGCTTCGCCGGCACGTGTTTCCTGTTCTGCAAACGACGTGCGCCGAACAATGCGTGGCCTCTGTGAGAACTCTACTGCGGGTAAAACCACGCAGCTGTGCATAGTGTGCTTGTAAACATTACCCCAGAGATGGAGCAGTAAATGCAGCGCCTAAAAATGGATGCCTCTTCAGTGCAGCGTCTTTCCTGACTCAGTTTCCGGGTCAACGTTGCGTTTGTTGGTGTATTCACTTCTTTAAAGTACCGTCAGGGCTTACTGTCATCACGTAGGGAAAGCACAGTTCTAAGTAAATGCTAAAAATACATCAACAAACGCAATGGGAAATAAAGCAGAACAGTGAAAATGAGAAGGGAGCAAGATTTTAATTTATATGTTGTTTACAAGTACAAAATGTGATGTGCAGCACACTTAACTTCATTATTTAAGAGTATTGAAGTTTATTCCCTGTCTCTCTGCAATTATTTATTGTCTTCGTCGGAAGCAGTTTCTGAGGAAAGGCGATTCCACTCTTGTGATGTCTTCGTTAGAGACACAACACGAATCTAGTTTAAGAATAATACTCCATTCAAAGAAGAGATGTGATAGAGGACGCGGACACGCGAAAACCACAATTAGGCTTGTAGGGCGCCATCCGGCAGCAGCGACAGCGTATGTTGCTGTCAAAAGCACTTTATATTGAGACATTACAATTCGGGTTCATAGTTCTTCCAACTTAGCAATGGCATGACGTATCTGAGTGAGAGTGTTCAAGTCAAAAATATAATCTGGCAGATCATTGAATATATATTGTTACGGGACGGCGGGCCCGCGCAGAGAAAGGCACAGAGACTCAGACACAGGAGACTCAGACATAACCGGCCGCGGCGATTCTCCTTTGTTCTCTACCTCACGCGCTAGCGCCGCGCGCTCGGCCCGCGCCTCTTCTTTATTTGTATACCGCAGCGCGCTCTTGGTTGCGAAGGTCGTATGCCGTTACATCTTTCCACCGGGGGGGGGGGGGGGGGGGGGGGGAGATAAGAGTCTCTTCCAGTCTCCAAGATAAGAGGGGGAAGACACCGCTGGTGTCCCCTAGCGCGTGCTTCGCTTTGCAGGCGGCATCGAACTCGTCCCGATGAGCCCGCGCTGAGGTTCTTCGCACCGGCGCAGCTTGGTGCGCAGGAGGCATCGTCACGTTGTGATGACAGTGTCGTCTGACACGAGACGGTCCCGGTAGATCCCGGGGCTTCTTCAAGGCGACTCCTCGCCGTACGAAAACTGCGAGGGCTTCTCGCACCGCGGGACTTGGGATTGCGTTCACGGAGCAGCGATCCACCTAAGGGGCGGCATTCCGGAAGGGAGGCCTGGTGCTGGTACGGGAGGGCGGCACTATGGAGGACGTGGGAGCCAAGTCGGGATCACGGTGGGTGCCGGAGACATAGCGCTTCATGTTGGAGACATGTTCCGGAAAAATGTGGTGTACACCGCGTGGTCGAAGCTCGGGGAGGGCTTCTAGACGGTACGTAACGGGGCCGAGCCGTGCAACTACACGGTAAGGGCCGCGGTATCGGGGCAAGAGCTTCGCGGCAAGGCCAGTCGCGCGGATGGTGCGGCGAACGAGGACCAAGTCACCGGACCGAAAGGAGGGAGGTGGTGGTGCTGCAGCATTGGCCACTTGCGCACGCGCATGGGCCGTGAGTAGGTTGCGCTGAGCGTCGAGGCGGGCGGAACGAAGTCGGTGACGCAGTAGGATGGCGAAGGCCCAACTGCGCGTCGAGAGGGATGGAGGGCGTTCTGCCATAGACGACTGAGAACGGCGTGACATGCGTTGTTTCTTGAGCCGCAGTGTTGAGTGCAAAAGCTGCAGTAGAAACAAAACGATCCCAGTTTGTGTGGGACGGAGCGACGTAGGAGGCGAGTATATCCGTAAGGGTGCGGTTGACACGCTCCACGAGGCCATTGCACTGGGGATGATTGACGGATGTAGTGGAATGCGCAATGCCGAAGGAGCGGAGGGCACGCTCAAATTCTTGGGACATAAAGCAGCTCCCGCGGTCCGTGATGAGGCGTTGTGGCACACCATGCCGAAGAACAAGATGTTGTTCCACAAACAAGACGGCATGAGCGGACGACTTGTCGGGAACGGGCAGTGCTTCGACCCACTTGGAGAAGTAGTCGACCGCAACCAGAATATACCGGTTTCCGGCGCGTGTCTTCGGGAACGGGGCCAAATGATCCAGTCCAACCAGTTCGAAAGGTGAACTCGGCGGCGAAAACGCCTGCGGGGGTGGCTTGGTTACTCGTGTGGATGACTTCCTGAACTGGCACGTCTGGCAGGACGCCACGTGTTCCTTGACGTCTCTGGACATATTAGGCCACCAAAAGCGCTCCGACACTCGTGCGTAGGTTTTGCTACGACCAAGGTGACCAGCCGTGGGAGCGTCGTGTAGGCCGCGCAAGATTTGCGACCGCAGTGTTGCCGGCACCACCGGCAACCACACGGGTGGTCGACCACGGAACCACTTCACATGACACAAGAGGTTATCCTTCATTTGATAGACCCGGCGCAGTTTGCGGAGACCTGCGCCGACGGCGGTGCCAAGGGAGTGGATTATGGCAGCAACGTCGGGATCTTGCGCTTGCGCAGTCCTGAGGTCCGTCAAAGCTGTCACGGAACAAGGGTGGCGAGAAAGGAAATCGGCATCCTGATGTGCAGAGCCGCGCCGATGCACTATGGTGAAATCATACTCTTGAAGTTGCAGGGACCAGCGTGCAATCTTGGCATTTAAGTGTTTGGCAGACTGCAGCTAAGTCAGAGCGCTATTGTCCGTGACGATGGTAAAGTGACGGCCGTACAAGTAGGGACGGAACTTCTCGACGGCCCAGACAACGGCGAGGCACTCGAGTTCTGAAGAGTGGCGGCGGCGCTCAACGTCGGAAAGCTGGCGGCTGGCATAACCTAGGACTTTATGGTCACCAGACTCGTCTTCCTGCAGAAGGACAGCGCCGAGCCCATCTTGGCTGGCATCCGTGTGGAGGACGACGGGGCCGATTCGTTGTAATGGGCCAACGTAGGAGGCTCGAGGAGCGCGTGCTTGACGTCAAGGAACGCGAGCTGTTGGGCCGGTGTCCAACTCCACGCTGCATTCTTCTTCAGTAGGGCGGTCAACGGAGCGCTTCGCTTGGCAAAGTTGGGTATAAAACGACGGAAGTATGAATGAAATCCGAGAAAACTTTTGAGCTCCTTGGCAGTGGTGGGAGCTTCGTAAGCCGTGAGCGCTTTTAGCTTCTCCGGGTCGGGACGGATGCCATGCCGGCTCACAACGTGACCCAAGTACGTGACCTCTGCGAAACCGAAGAAACATTTCTTTGGTTTTAAGCGAAGCCCAGCAGAGGTAAGGGCTTCGAGGACGAGTTTGAGTCGCCTTTGGTGTTCATCAAACGTGGCCGCATAGACAATGACGTCATCCAGGTAGACCAGCGCCATAGTCCACTTCATATGGCCTAAGACGCGGTCCATGAGGCGCTGAAAGGTGGCTGGAGCATTTGAGAGACCGAACGGCATACGGTTGAATTGGTAGAGGCCGTCGGGAGTCACGAATGCCGTCTTTTCCACATCATCGGGGTGAACAGGCACCTGCCAGTAGCCCGAGAGCAGATCTAGGGTGGAAAAATAACGGGCCCCCTTCAGGCGGTCAAGTGCATCTTCGAGGCGGGGCAGCGGGTACACGTCGAGACGAGTGATAGCGTTCAACTTGCGGTAATCTACGCAGAAGCGGAGTGTTCCATCCTTCTTGCGCACAAGGACGACAGGGGAGGACCAAGGGCTACAAGAAGGGGCGATGATTCCCTGGTCAAGCATGTCGCATACGTGCTGCTGGATGACTCTCCGTTCAGCTGGCGCGACACGGCGAGGTTGGTGATGAATAGGCCCACGGTTTTCGGTGTTTATCCGGTGTTGGGCCCAGGAAGTGCACCCGAGTTCACTGGCGCTTAGAGCAAGGCAACTGCGATGCTCGAGCAGCAAGGCCTTCAGAGAGGCGAGCTCCGCGCAGGTCAGGGTGGGCCCAAAGTTAAATGCGTCCCATGATAGGACCGCCGGCGCTGAGTGTGGTGAGATGGTTTTTCATGCTGCAAAGACGCAACCGGTGATGCTGAGTCCAAGACTGACGCTGCACCCAATTGCGTGCCGGGAGTCAGCACGAGCGGTGCGCGGCTGATATTAAGCATTAACACGTGGGCCTCTCCACTGAGCACCGACAGAAGGCTTCGAGGGGAGGTCATCTCTCGGGCCGGAGCCGAACACCGGGTAGGTTCGAAAATCACATCCGCTGTGATCGGATTGTCAGACTTGGCATGCACCCAAGTTGCCGCACCCGGTGGCAGAGTCACGGCGGTCGCCACAGTCACGGTAGTGACGTCGACTGGCTTGACTCGACTTGGCCACTTCGTTCCGAGGTAGCGCACAGATCCTGAAGCACGCTTGGTCGCCGACACCAGGGACTGCCACAGGGTAACACCGACACTGGAAATCCAGCTAAGCCAACCCGGCCCACACAGAGTTTGGCTCGCACGTGGTTCTGTGGTGGTAAAATTGAGAACGACTCCGGCTTGCTGGCACCACCCGCACCCGAGGACCACTGGCCAAATAGGACTGTCCGCGACAACAAACTCGGTGGAGATGGTCTTTCCGAGTGCTGTCACGTTGACGGTAACACGTCCGACTTGCTCCACCGGGGCGCCGTTAAAAGCTACGAGCCGGGTTTTGGCGGCTGGAAGAAGCAGGTGGGGCGCGTTGACAATAAGCGATTTGTCGAGCACATTAACAGCCGCTCCGGTGTCGACCAAGGCCGCTACGTGCCGATCAAGCAGGGCGACGTCAACGAGCACGTAGGGAGCTTCAGTTGTCATCGAAGCCGACGAAAGAAGGGGACGCGGCGAACTAAGGAGTTCGGGGACGGACTTTATCCGGGGGCACCGTTCCACCGAATCGTTTTCCGACGTCGGAGGGCCAGCACAGTCCCTCGCGTAGTGTCCCCTCAGGCCGCAGCGGAAGCAGGTCGTGCGGGTGTCATTACGCCTGCGTCGGGTAGAGGCCGCTGTGGGGACTGAGAACCGAGGAGCCTGCACCGGGACGCTGTGCTCGGAAGACGGTGGCGACCCCCGCGTGGCCAGCAAAGTCGATTCCGCCTCGACGGCGAGCGCCATGGCGGCGCGGACGGACTGAGGACGCCCAGAGCGGACCAAGCGCTGCACCTCAGGGAGTCGGATGGCGTCGACGAATGCCTCGGTGCCGATCAGGGCCACGGCGTTCGGAGGCGCCCCTGGCAACGACTGCAGAGCCAGGCGTTCAATGGCGGCGGCGAGGTCCTGGTATGTTTCCCCGGGCTCTTGACGGCGGACTCGCAGGCGGTGGTACTGCACACGGGGGTGGCCTGAGGCACTGTAGTGGTCGGCGAGGAGGCCCGCCAGGACAGTATAAGAGCCCAGCTGGTCAGGCGGCACGTTCTGCAGCAGCTCAGTCGCGCGGCCTCTCAGTTTGGCGACGAGCATCCGTGCCTTCATCTGCTCGTCCCAGCCTCTCGCCGCCGCAATACTGTCCAGCTGGATGCGGTAAGCATCCCACGAAATGGTGCCGTCGAACGTGGGCAACTCCACGACGTCCAATGATGCGCCCGCGCCGAGCACGCTGTTGGCGGCTACGACCGCAGGTACAGCGACGGCAGAGCTGGGTACAGCGGTGGCGGGGACGTCCAGAGGCACCGGACCCGTGTTCGGCTCGACTGGCAGAAGGCGACGGAAGTCGCGCCGGATCGCCTCCATCTCCCCAGCCTGGGCAGTCAGACGGGCCTCCCATGCGTCCATCCGCTGAGTAAAAATATCGAGGAGGCGCTCAATACCGGCGTCCAGCCGCTGCGGAGAACCGAGCCCCTCCGAGCGCCCAGGTGTAGCGATGCCGGCCGCGGCGTCGTCGGCGCCGTCGGCTGGTGGCGGAGTCCTGTCGACTGGCACGTCGGGGACTTGATTCTGGGAGCGGGTGAGCGGCATAATCCCACCGCTGCCACCAAATGTTACGGGACGGCGGGCCCGCGCAGAGAAAGGCACAGAGACTCAGACACAGGAGACTCAGACATAACCGGCCGCGGCGATTCTCCTTTGTTCTCTACCTCACTCGCTAGCGCCGCGCGCTAGGCCCGCGCCTCTTCTTTATTTGTATACCGCAGCGCGCTCTTGGTTGCGAAGGTCGTATGCCGTTACAATATGGTACATAGTATGGTCTTATGGATTCACCAAACTAGGTTCGTACTCTAGGGACAACATATCGAGGAATAGTTTGCGATCGGACTATTTTAACATTTTTCCAACTTAAAATCACATTTTCAGACACACCTCAGCATAGTAATTTGTTTGAATAAGGTGTCAAAGGAAGGCAGACCAGAAGAGAGGAATAAACTTTGTGAATTGTTTGGCCTTGAATATATAACACTTTTAGTCATATTTTGAAGAGTACCATTTATTATGGTTTTCTATGTAAGAGTGCTGTTAAAGACACAGCACATCCCATACCTAAGCAGAGCATATCCCAAAAACTTGGCTATTAATCGTCTAACGGCAAATTGCAGATAGACTTTCAGAGCATAAAACATGCATGCCGTGAATCTGAGCTATGTTGAAGAGCAACACAACCCTCCACTGTCAATTCTTTGTCTCGTTCGCAGGCGAGACGTCAGGGATCTTTTTACGACGATCCACGTTGTTCGGTGAGCCGTAGCTTTCACAGCCGGACTTCACACAACCGTTTCCTATTCTCCCTCTCTCTCCCCGAGGTTCCCAATCGACTCAAGAAGCCACAGACGCGGCGATAAAGTTTTACGCGCACCCATATTTCCGTCCAAGACGCGGAAGGCTGGGCTGGACAGATAGCAGGGGATATCTTAGCAAAACATAAACAACGCATGCTTGCGCTAAGACGTGCTTATTGACGAAGCGCTTCGCGCGTGACGGCGACCATAAAACTGTCATATATAGCTCGTCGCTTAGCGTGAGCAACGGTAAAATTTTATTCTCATTTTGGCGGTTACAGGCCACAGTGAGCGTTGGTTCACAGGGCCAGATGGGCGCGAGCGGATCTCTTTTGTATATCTTGATAGAGGCGTTATAGGTCCCGGCTATTGCGATCAACGCCGGCTATTTCGCGTTTCCGCATTTTCTTTTAAATCAAGGGGCGAGTAGCTGTATGCAAAACTGGCGTAACATTGAGGTTAAAAAAATTGCCAGCAACTTCACGTTGTGTAATGTAACAACAAACTGCATGGTACTTCTACGATGGACGAGTCGCCTAATGAATTCAGCGGTGCATACGTCGAACAAGGCGTACTCCATCGGGAGTATTGCTAGGAGGTTGCCATTAGACAAATTAAACAAATGCTTCAGAACAATGGTGCATAATATACTGCACGAGACAAAGAAGTTGCCATATATCTCAGAGACTTCGCTGCCTAACGTCGTTCGTACTTGATTGTCCCGTCATGCAGCAGATCTGCCAGAAAATGCAGCATACCTGAGCACTACATACTCGGCGACAGTAGTTTCAGTGATTCCCAGATATGTTACACACACAAATATATTAAGGCGAAAGCCTTTAAATGCCTCATTGTTGTCGACAGAAGGTTGTCAGCAGAGGTGTCACGATTTTCTAGTTAGACCAGGAAAAAGAATATTTGTGCACGATGGGATTCTAACCACCATCCTTCCGTTCCGCAGCCGAGCGTGCTAATGGCTACGCTACTTCCTGCCAACGCATGTGCAGTTCTTGTCTAGGACGCTGGTGAGTGTTTGCAGACAGGCGTCGGATCAGACGGATGCCTCCCAAACGCCCTCCAGTGTCTCCAGCATTTTATATTCACAAACAAAGATCTACTTAATTAACATCTTAACAACGCATCAGTGGCACAAGCAGCAAAACCGCGCTTAAGGCTCCCCTGAATTTTTTCCTGCCCTTCTCGTGGCCATTCTCAAGCATTAGGCTAATCAAGGCCACACGGGACGAGGATGAGGAAGAGGAGGTAGAGAAGGAGGCAAGGTGGGGAGGTTAACGGGTAGATGAAACCAGTTTGCTACCGAGATGAGGGGATATGAAGGTGAGGGACAAAAAGGGAGAGATGAGACAAAGCAGAAAGCGAAAAGGGTTCGGCAAAGTCACAGCCTGTCGTGCAGGCCTGGCACTTTTAAGAACCGCAGGAGGGCCTGGCAAGCCCTCACCGCGGATGATCTCCGCGATCAGTGTCCAAAAATCTTCAACTCCGTTAGCGGGCGTGAAGCGGTGGGTTCCAGAGAACGGCGTGGAGAATGTCTTGCAGACCTGTGTACTGGGCGTTCACAAAAATATGAGATATGATCTCACCACGGCCACAGATGTCACATGCAGGGTTATCAGCCATGCCGATCACCGAGTAGTAATTTTTTGTGATTGCGACACGAAGCCACAGGCGGCAGAGCAAAGTTGCCTCACGTCGCGGTAGGCCGGATGGAAGCCGTAGCTTCAGGTCAGGATGCAGGAATAATAGGCGCCTGTGCGTAAACTGGCCGGAAGGCAAGGCAGGCAAGGCAAGGACTCATAGGAAAGAGCCCCAAGCCTTTTTCCTGCGTACAAATCTGCCAGACCTGAGCACACATACGACTCCCGTATTTTACGTTTGTTCTTCCTATCGGCTGCAAAGCACAAAGATTTCTTGGCTCATGCCGCAAATCTTGAAGCCAAAAAAACTCATATTGTTTTATTTTATTTGAAAATACTGCACACCAATATATTAGCCCATGCAGGAGGGGCTATACAAGGCACTTAAAATAACAGACCCAAATGAAATACACGGGGTTATAAGCAATGAGCAGAATAACGAAATACAACGCTCATTCACTCAAGAAAATGCTTATCGAGAGTTTTACTGAAATTGGAGGACTACAAAATGGCCTCGGGAAGCGAGTTCCAGTCGTGATCAGTCCGTGGAAAAAAAAAAACTGTGCTTGAACGAATCCGCCCTTGCAAAAATGGGTTCGAGGAAATGAATGCGTGAATGGTGTGTTCGGCGCGACAATTGCCAGAGAATTGCGGGGCGGGGTATGTTTAATTTATGTGTTAAAAGGTTATGCATAAACAACACGCGGGAAATTTTTCTGCGTACTTCAAGTAGCGGAATATGGTTGGTTTTCATTAGTGTTGTAGGTTTTTTTAACCTCCTGTATTTGTTATAAATAAACCTAACGGCTTTGCTTTGCACCATTCCTATCTGGTAGGGCCTAGTCAGGTGACCACGTGTGTCACCTTTGCCCCCTTCACCCAGACAATTGTATTTTGTCTAAATTTCAATAGATAAACTGAAACTCGAAAGCGGTTATAACGAGCATAACACCAAACAAATGCACAGGATCAAGAATGAACAGCGTTCCAGAGAGCTGAACAGGATGCACAAAGGCTTTCGCCTTGATGCACGTAAGGTGACTTGAGTGCTCCCCCTTAGTTTTTTTTATACTCAACACCGGGATCTGAGAGAACCTGCCTGAGAACCTCTTTCAATAGCTACTGCAAACACGCGGTGAAATGTTTGGAGATAGTGACCCCTGCCTGATTCCATTCCTGATTTCGATTTTATCACTTCTCCTATAGAAGACTTGGTCAGACGTATACAGCAGCTACATTTTCCAGCACCTTTACATATGGCTCTTCTAATCCCTGTTCCTCATTGCCTGCATGACTGCTGTGGTTTCGACTGAGTCGAAAGCCTCCGCCCACCCACTTACTCAGCCCAAAAAATGAAAAAAAATATATTTTAGCCAGAGCATTCTGAAGTACCCATCTCTTTGTACCCCCAATTTCAAGCTTCCAGAGGACTCTGCATCTTGGTATTAAAAAAAAATCGAATGTTTGCTTCTAAAAACATAAACAAATGAACGAAGACCGAAGTTTTACTTTTCTAGCTTCATGCTTGCGTTCTGGCCTGTTAGAGTATACGCCCAAACTGGACAAGTTGCCTTCGCCTTGTCAAGCAGGCCCAGATGTAAACAGCGCTTGGTCAGCACTTTTGAATAATTTTTTTTTCTCTTTCTCTAGCTGTCTCGAAAAGTTGCTCATCGCAAAGGCTCGCTCGACAAGGGAAAAACAGTACATTTTCAATAAAAGATGATAAATGTAACGTTAGGAGATCGTAAACGGGTGGAGTGGGTGAGAGAACAAACGCGTGTTAATGATATCCTAGTTGAAATCAAGAGGAAGAAATGGGCTTGGGCAGGGCATGTAATGCGAAGGCAAGGTAGCCGCTTGTCCATAAGGGTAACGGAGTGGATTCCAAGCGAAGGCAAGCGTAGCAGGGGGCGGCAGAAAGTTAGGTGGGCAGATGAGATCAAGAAGTTTGCGGGGATACGGTGGCCGCTGCTGGCGAAGGACAGGGTTAATTGGAGAGGCATGGGAGAGGCATTTGCCCTGCAGTGGGCGTCAGGCTGATGATGACGATGATGATTCCATGGAGCACACGGTATGCCACCGCTTGCACACAAGAGCTGGAATTATGGCAACAGAAGGAAACTTTCCTGATAGCCGAATAAGGTGAAAGTGGAAATCCACGTTTTAAAAAGAAATCCTTCTCTTATCTGTGATAGCTTAATGGTTACTGATTCATGCTAAATGGATCACTGCTATTCCTGCTGAAACACAATGCTTGCCGCTTCAGCGGCATACACACAAGCACAAAAAGCAGACTTCCACACTTTACGCTGTCTCCTGAGGCAAGCAGAAAATGGCGGTAGTTGCACGCGGCCGCTAACGAGCTTTCCATATGTCACGGTTGGCTAATTTAAGGTTGAGAATTTTTCACTCAAAGTGTTATGAAGGTTAAAGAGCTCGAGCTACAGATGTCGATACGAAGAATGAAATTTATAAAGAAGGAGGAGGAGGAGGAGGTATAATAAGAAAGGCAGGGAGGTTAACCTGAAGGAGGATGAAGTAAAGTTATGGGCGCTGGAAGTTTGCAATCGCCCGAGGAACGAGGTTGGCCATCTTGTTCGAGCGGACGGAGACTTATACAAAAGCATGCTAGCAGTATTTTTCGCAGGGTCTATAGCGTTGACACATAGGTCCCACGGTACAAGACCACGTGTTTCCCGTCATGACATGCTACGACAACAACATTAATTCTGACATCGAACAAAGTATCATGCATATTCATACCTCGGAGAAAAAAACAACAAAAAACAGCAAGCAGATAATCAAAAACCCTCTGTTGAAGTATTTGCACATCATTTAGGTATTCTTGAGGCACCAAGCGTGTGGTACACTATGTCCGCTTCTGTTTCGGAACATAGGGACAATCAGAAAGCGCGGACATGGTAAGGTTCGGGGGATAACCACGACCTTGTCGAGCTCATATATTGGGGCAATAAATCTGTCCGCTCAAGCCGCCGCTCGCGCGAGGATCAAAGCCCGCGAAAAGCAGGGCTCAGCCTCAAACTCCCCTCGCCACTTATCAGCCGGTATGGACGCTGCAGTGGAAGTAGGCGGGCGGAGTACGGAGGGTGGTGGGTGAACTATGTAGACGGCATGTATGGAAAGGCGGTAGAGAAAGTGGGGAGGGTGTGCACAATTTCCGTGCGGTCAATTACACGCTCGTACGTTCTGATTTGCCCCGCCAAGACTTGTCCCCAGGGCCGTTGTCTCGGCGGTTGCCCATTCCAGCCAATATGGCCGCCGTTTATACCGCTAGGCAGCCAGGCATCGGCGCCCCGTAACCTGTGGTTAGAGCACGGCCTATTATGGTTGGTATGTGGACAGCCTCGACAATCGTTAGCTTCCTTTAGGGCACGTTGTTAGTGGCATCCCTGAGACCTCCCTCCTCACTCACTGGCACCAGGTCGGTGTATTAAACATACATATCAAACTCAGCAGCGCAAAGGGCGCAACGGGATCGCGCGCGGTAAGCAGCTCGTCAGTGCAGTCAGTGGACGTCGCATTAGATGCGCCGCTACGCTAGAAAACAAAAATAAAAACAGAAGCCACATGAGGGCCGAGTTTATGGAACACTCCTGGAGGGGCCATTTGAGGAGGATCGGTTCCATTTGGTCAATGTATTTGTTGGACCTTTTCTTCGAAAAAAAAGGAAGTTCAGCATACTTTTGTTATTTAAATCTCTGGCTTGGGAAGGCAGCAGGTGTCACCACTCCTGCTGTGCCTTTAAATTCGCTCCTGAGGCACAATGAGAACAATGGAACTGGGAAGAAAGATGGGAGCCCCCTCCAGCGACTATGTTTTCATTGTCGCAAAAACGGTAAACAGTCCAAAGAGAGTCTAGATGCATTCCGCAAATGAAACCGCCTCTCCCTTCACCCCCTCCCCCTCCTATCCTAGGCTCTGTCGAAAACCACTCTTCAAAAGCACCCATAAATCTGACCCTGATGGGAACGACAACCTAATTCTTGTCTCACTTGGCTCACCGAATGTAAATCTTCCGCGTCTGAGACCATCCCGGCTTAAGTGCAGCGCTTCGATATATCGAGTATTTTAACTCCTGCGTTTCCATACACAGAATCGGGTATTGTCTTTCCAGGCTCATCACTATGCGGCGCCAGAAGACTATATAAAGGTCTGAAATCACTCCAGTTCGTAACGGTGATAAACGGCACACCGAACTGCGACAGTGCCAAGTTATCTTTACTGGACTCCTCTCGAGAAAAAATAAATGAAAAGTTAATAAAGGAAGTGAAGGGGAATGATTGTATTCTATGGGCGCCTATAAATCCAAGCGCGGAGTGAATTATGTTCACCGGCCAAGTCATTATACGGGTTCTTCGAGCGCGTCGTTTATAAGCAAAGAAAAGGATATATGGCTCCGCCTCTAGTATACACCCAGTCCTGGTGAATCGGCGTTCTCCTTGAAAGTCGATACTGGCGCGAGTAGGGGAGATCCCTGCGAGACGGGATGATGGCGTAACCGGAAACTTTTCCTCGGCGCAGAGAGGGCAATGGCTCGCGGGCGGCGGTGACTCATGGCTCCCATCGGGAGCGTAGATCACCACTACTTCCCCGTCACAACCCCCAGCCCGCATAGTTTTGGATATGGACCCCGGGTGCGAGTTAGAGCCTCCTACTAAGGCAAGGCCTAGCGACATTGTCAACACGCCTGGGGAAGCAAAGCAGCTGTGCAAGAAAGGTGGGTCAGCCTGGGCTCACAGCCAGTGCTTAAATTCAGGGGGGCCTCGTAGGGTATTTGACCACCGTCCAAACCAATGTTAACGAGGGATCTGAGACCCCACGTTCTAGAACGTAAAGACTGCATGAAACCGAAGCAAGCAATCATTTTTTATTCTTGTCAATTGTGGTCGGAACATTCATTCTCTAGTGTTTTAAAAATTAGACTGTGGTTTTGAGCAAGAATGATCAGCATGTTTCCTAAAACCCCAGATTTAAAAAAATATAAAGTTCGCTGCACTATACAAGGGGCGGATGAAAAGGGGAGACCAGTGTCTATTCCCACCACGAGTCATTCCAAAGCTAGCCGCTCAGCTTCAAGTTGTACAACCCCAATGAGCACACTGGTAGAGCGTGAAGATTGTTTGTTTCAGGTCTACGACATAAAATGAGGAAACAATAACCTTTATAAAGATTTCTCTCTTTAAAGTCATGTTTAAAAATAGGCTGCAAGCCCCTTTCGCTCTATATCCCTCTCCTTCTGTACTCGCATCATTTGAGACCCCCTTCGATGGAGCCATACATTACTAATGCTACATTGATTTACTACCTTTGAGAACAAATGACTCAGGTTTGTGTTTTGAACAAGTGTATGACCGGAATGAAATCACAAGTGCATGTAAAAGTCAAGAAGAGATAACGGAAGGAGGGCGGTTAGATTTGCCTACACTTCACGATTATATTCTCACGCCGTTAGATGACCAGATAAGCAGGTAAACAACTTATACAATACTAGAAAGATCATTCAGACCACAACAGGAACAACAATTTTAAGATATGTACACACGTTATACATGAGATGCAAGTGTGAACCCCACTGGCATAGCTGAAGGCTCGTATTGCATCGCGCACTTTCTTCTGTAAACTCACACTGATCAAGCTGTGATGCATACATTCGGGCACCACATTACATTCGGGTCCCAAATATTTGCAAACTCCTGCGTTTGAAGACATTATCGGAAGTGGCCACGTCTGCCGTGTATACGCACTGTCCTAGGAATGGCTTTCTGCTGCTTGCTTTGGTTTGGTTTAATTGGGCTTGGCGTCCGTATGCAACTCAGGCTGTGACAGACAGACAGACAGACAGACAGACAGACAGACAGACAGACAGGCAGGCAGGCAGGCAGGCAGGCAGGCAGGCAGGCAGGCAGGCAGGCAGGCAGGCAGGCAGGCAGATAGATAGATAGATAGATAGATAGATAGATAGATAGATAGATAGATAGATAGATCGATAGATAGATAGATAGATAGATAGATAGATAGATAGATAGATAGATAGATAGATAGATAGATAGATAGATAGATAGATAGACAGACAGACAGACAGACAGACAGACAGACAGACAGACAGACAGACAGACAGACAGACAGACAGACAGACAGACAGACAGACAGACAGACAGACAGACAGACAGACAGACAGACAGACAGATAGATAGATAGATAGATAGATAGATAGATAGATAGATAGATAGATAGATAGATAGATAGATAGATAGATAGATAGATAGATAGATAGATAGATAGATAGATAGATAGATAGATAGATAGATAGATAGATAGATAGATAGATAGACAGATAGGTAGACAGACAGACAGACAGACATAGATAGATAGATAGATAGATAGATAGATAGATAGATAGATAGATAGATAGATAGATAGATAGATAGATAGATAGATAGATAGATAGATAGACGGACAGACAGACAGACAGACAGACAGACAGGCAGACAGACAGACAGACAGGCAGGCAGACAGACAGACAGACAGACAGACAGACAGACAGACAGATAGATAGATAGATAGATAGATAGATAGATAGATATAGATAGATAGATATAGATAGATATAGATAGATATAGATAGATAGATAGATAGGTAGATAGATAGATAGATAGATAGATAGATAGATAGATAGATAGATAGATAGATAGATACATAGATAGATAGATAGATAGATAGATAGATAGATAGATAGATAGATAGATAGATAGATAGATAGATAGATAGATAGATAGATAGATAGATAGATAGATAGATAGATAGACAGACAGACAGAGAGACAGATAGATAGATAGATAGATAGATAGATAGATAGATAGATAGATAGATAGATAGATAGATAGATAGATAGATTCAATTCAATTCAAGTTTATTACACAGAAAAATATACAAAGTTCTCGGTGAATGAGGCATCTGGATCCTTAGCCAGTGGCTAGTTTCGGATCCATTACAAACATGTTACAAATCTAGGCAGTTGAACAAGGCTGAAACATACAAAAGATACAACTAATATAATGCAATAAAAGTAATCAATTCAACAATAAGGGGAGGTGTATTGTTCTGATAGCATGTACTTTTTTAGAGCAGGTGCAATGTTCGAGATGGACTTAATGCTGAATGGGATGATATTCCAAACTTTAGCGCTCACAAATGCTATGCTTCTACGTCCGTATACATTGTGTGTTGTGGGTAAATTGAGGTTATTGTTGTCAGCGTGTCTAGTGTGACTTGAAGGAAGCTTCAGGATGGAAGAATTGTACGGTATATTCGTTTTAATAATAGTGCTCACCAAGAGCGCTGTTTTGTAATCGCGAATTATATGAAAACGCATGATGTTGAGGTCTCTGAAGAGTGGATCTGATGATGAGTGCCAAGGTGCTGACGCTATGATCCTTAATGCTCTTTTCTGGAGAGTAATAAGCGGCGCGAGGTACGATGAGTAAGTGTAGCCCCATGACTGGATGCAGTATGTAAGATGACAATGGAATATACTGAAATAGACCACACGCAATGTATCAATGCTGAAATGCTTTCTAGCTTTAATTAATGTGGCGCATGCAAAAGTTAATTTTTTACATAATGTTTCTATGTGCTCAGCCCAATTTAGAGATTCATCTAATGTTATTCCTAAGTACTTGAAGGTTTTCACTTTTTCAATGGGTATTCCCCCTACCTGTATTGCACATGTTTTAGGCCCCTGTCTTCTGCTAGAGGCGAAAACTACAAATTTAGTTTTTTTGGTGTTAAGTAGAAGCTTGTTCATTCTAAACCACTGCATTGTAGTCTCCAGTTCATTATTTGCGATTGTTTCTGCTTCTTTTAAACACTTGTGCGTTATAATAAGAGCTGTATCATCGGCGTATAACACTGGCTGCGCGCTCTGTAGGAAACTGGGGTAGTCATTTATAAATAACGAAAAGAAGATAGGGCCGAGGACCGAGCCCTGCGGCACTCCAATTGTAACTTTTCCTAATGAAGATTGGACACCATTAATTTCTACATACTGAGTACGATTTGTTAGATAACTTCTGAACAAATCAATGGCTATCCCACGAAAACCACAACGTTCTAATTTTAGTAAAAGAATATTATGATCTACGGAGTCAAAAGCTTTTTTTATGTCTAGAAATACACCTATGGCAACCTGATTATTGTTTAACGCACTGTTAACAATCTCTGCTACTGAAAGTACTGCTGTAGAGGTGGAATAATGCTTACGGAAACCATGTTGGCTAGGCGTAAGTATGTTATATTTCTCCATGAAATCTGTCATTCTCTTAGCTATTAACTTTTCAAAGAGTGTGTTTATGCAAGATAATATCGTAATTGGTCTGTAATTTGCTATGACGTTCTGGTCATCCCCTTTGTATATTGGTGTTACCCTTCCAATTTTGAGCTGTTCGGGATACACCCCGGTTAAGAATGATTGATTGAATATGCTTTCTAGAACATTACACAAGACATCAATGTTTTCTTTTAATATATTGACTGATATTTCATCATAGCCCATTGCCTTATTTGCTTTCATCTGGCGAGTGACATCAACTATTTCTTGCGCGGTAATTTCTTTGAACACAAACGTGTTATCTACCGCATTTGGAAGCGCAGTTTCGTATGACACGTTAGGTGTGGACGAAAAATGGTGGCCGATTTGAATAAAAAAATCGTTAAACGTTTCAGCCAGATATGCGTGATCATTGCTAACATGTGGTAAAATGGCGTTTTGGGGTGACGATTTTATTATCGAGTTGATTATACACCAGATCTCTTTAGAATTACCTTGTGCTTTTTGAACGAGTGTGTTGTAGTATTGCTTTTTGCGTTTGCGCATCATTGAGACGGATAGGTTGCGGGAAATTCTGTATTGCTCTTTATAGTAGGCGTTGTCTCTATTTTGTTTTACTTTATTGTGCCAGTGTTCTTTATGTTTGATAACTTGCAGTATTGATTCAGTCATCCAGGGACAGATCGGGATGGTAAAGTATTTTGACCGCCGAGTATTGCAGTTAATGCTGACACAGCTTGATTTTAGCAGCGAGGAAAACTTTTCATATGCTACATTAACATCATCGTCTTGAGCCTGTGAAAAGTTCTTTTCTCGAAGCAATGCTCTGGTTTTTTCGTGATCCCATCTGAGTCGTTTTCTGATATTCGTGTTAGCGAAGCCCCGAGCACCAAGATCTACAGATATAGTTATGGGAAAATGATCAGCTATAGACTCAGTTATTACATCAGCCTTCACTAGATTCTCATCGCAATTGGAGAGAAAATGGTCGATAATGGAAGAAGACGTTGATGTTACCCTTGTCGGATGATCGATATGATTTTTGAAGCCATAGGACGACAGTAGGTTTAGGTACTCACTACTCGCTGGATCGCCTAAGTTAATATTGAAATCACCACCTATTATTACCCTCTTCTGTGTGTTCGAAAAATCGTCTAAGACTTCTTCCAATTTTTGCATGAATGTTGGTAGATGTGAGTTCGGTGGTCTATATAATACTCCAATTATGACGCCACCTTCTAATTCGACAAAAAGCATATCATATTCTCCTTCCTTTGTTACTGTATGTCGTTCTATTTTTCGGTATTCTAGTGACGATGATATGTACAGCATCACACCTCCGCCTCTCCTACCATCTTTTCTTGAAAGTGATAAAAATTTATAATTAGGTATGTTCGTGAATTCATTTTCTTTCAGCCAGGTTTCTGACAGTGCTATAATATCATAATGAACACGCCTTCGAGTTATCATTGCTAAAAGTGAATCAAGATTTCTGTTGAGACTCCGGATGTTACAGTGCAGAAATGATAAATTGTTAGATTTCGGGGTGGTTGGTTTGTTGCACATGTTGGAACAAACTCAAATGGCTGGCGAATGACACTGCGCAGTTACACAATTTTAGAAAGGTCGGCAGCTGTTGCGATGTGAATGATTTTCGAGTTCTCCGCTTTTCTGGCAAGAATTTTTGAATGGGACACCCACACAAACTTCCAGTTCTTTTCCTTCTTTTTGGCGATAGCCTTTCCGAGCAGCATCTTATATTCTGGGCAGAGATGTTCATTAATGAACACCGATTCTTTGTCGGAGAACCCGATGCAATCTGCGGCAAACCTTTTCTTTTTTGCCGCCTGCAAGACCTGATCCCTTTTTGCTCGAGACACAAACCTGACGACAATGTTAGTTTTTTCCTTGTCTTTTGTGGGCACGCGATGCATTGTGTCAATATCAGATGGTGACACTTCCTGTCCGATCTGGTCACCAATTTTCGTCACGATTTCCACCAGTGATTCGTTTGGTTCTTGCGGGATGCCTTTAATTTCTATGTTGTTGTTTCTGCTATACTGCTTGAGTTCAGTCAGTTCCTTTTGGGTATCAGATAACGTCTTTGCCATCTGTTCCTTCTCTTCCTTCAAAGCAGCATGCTCTAGCTTTAGGGCGTCTAATTCTTGCTTAGTTGTGCGAAGTTCTTCAAATGTATCATTCATATAAGTTAAGCTCTCTTTCATCTCATCTAGTTCTTTTTTCAGTGTCACATTTGCTTCTGTTACAAATTTGTACAGCTCTTTGATAGATGACGGTGCTTTGTCACCCATGTCGAACAGCGAGCGATCCAAGCTTTCAAAAATTAGGCTTTGTAAAAAAGGCCGCGAAGGCTTTTACACACCTGCAAGGTAGGTGAAAGACGATTAGGGCTTGTGGCTCCTGCGCTTCTGCCTAGATCGCTCGCTGTTCTGGTGGGCTGTTGGCCGGTGCTGTCAAATTTATGGCTGCCGGAATGGGTTGAAGATCCTCTGCGCAGGCGCGGAGGTGGTGATTCGATGATGCGGCGGGTTCTGTCAGGGGGTGTTGCTTCTTTAGGGCACGGGGTAAGCAGCAGACATGGGTCAGCTTCACGAAATGTCACCCAAGGCCGTCCACTGCAAGGTAGGTGAAAGACGATTAGGGCTTGTGGCTCCTGCGCTTCTGCCTAGATCGCTCGCTGTTCTGGTGGGCTGTTGGCCGGTGCTGTCAAATTTATGGCTGCCGGAATGGGTTGAAGATCCTCTGCGCAGGCGCGGAGGTGGTGATTCGATGATGCGGCGGGTTCTGTCAGGGGGTGTTGCTTCTTTAGGGCACGGGGTAAGCAGCAGACATGGGTCAGCTTCACGAAATGTCACCCAAGGCCGTCCACTGCAAGGTAGGTGAAAGACGATTAGGGCTTGTGGCTCCTGCGCTTCTGCCTAGATCGCTCGCTGTTCTGGTGGGCTGTTGGCCGGTGCTGTCAAATTTATGGCTGCCGGAATGGGTTGAAGATCCTCTGCGCAGGCGCGGAGGTGGTGATTCGATGATGCGGCGGGTTCTGTCAGGGGGTGTTGCTTCTTTAGGGCACGGGGTAAGCAGCAGACATGGGTCAGCTTCACGAAATGTCACCCAAGGCCGTCCACTGCAAGGTAGGTGAAAGACGATTAGGGCTTGTGGCTCCTGCGCTTCTGCCTAGATCGCTCGCTGTTCGCTCGCTGTTCTAGATAGATAGATAGATAGATAGATAGATAGATAGATAGATAGATAGATAGATAGATAGATAGATAGATAGATAGATAGATAGATAGATAGATAGATAGATAGATAGATAGATAGATAGATAGATAGATAGATAGATAGATAGATAGATAGATAGATAGATAGATAGATAGATAGATAGATAGATAGATAGATAGATAGATAGATAGATAGATAGATAGATAGATAGATAGATAGATAGATAGATAGATAGATAGATAGATAGATAGATAGATAGATAGATAGATAGATAGATAGATAGATAGATAGATAGATAGATAGATAGATAGATAGATAGATAGATAGATAGATAGATAGATAGATAGATAGATAGATAGATAGATAGATAGATAGATAGATAGATAGATAGATAGATAGATAGATAGATAGATAGATAGATAGATAGATAGATAGATAGATAGATAGATAGATAGATAGATAGATAGATAGATAGATAGATAGATAGATAGATAGATAGATAGATAGATAGATAGATAGATAGATAGATAGATAGATAGATAGATAGATAGATAGATAGATAGATAGATAGATAGATAGATAGATAGATAGATAGATAGATAGATAGATAGATAGATAGATAGATAGATAGATAGATAGATAGATAGATAGATAGATAGATAGATAGATAGATAGATAGATAGATAGATAGATAGATAGATAGATAGATAGATAGATAGATAGATAGATAGATAGATAGATAGATAGATAGATAGATAGATAGATAGATAGATAGATAGATAGATAGATCCTCATAGATAGATCTTTATCCTCATCAGCATGGCTCCAGGAAATCATTTTCATGCAAAACCCAGCTGGCAGAGTTCACCGAAGACATCCTTAAGGCCATAGACGATAACCTCCAAATAGATGCAATCTTCTTAGACTTCTCGAAGGCATTTGATCGCGTCCCTTACAATCATCTGCTTGCGAAAGTTTCGTTCCTGGGAATTCCTGCCAATCTGATATGCTGGCTCGAACATTTTCTAAAAGGACGCTCGCAGTTCACATCCGCCAATAACATCCAGTCACCCTTAACAGATGTAACATCTGGTGTCCCTCATGGGGCCGGGTTATCACCATTACTCTTCTTAATATACATCAACGACCTGCCCTCTAATATTCAATGCAAATTGCGACTCTTTGCAGATGATTGTGTCATCTATAATGCAATAAGTAGCCCAACCGACAACCTCACTTTGTAGCAGGACCTTGACTTTATTGCACCATGGTGTGAAAAATGGCAGATGCGTTTAAATCTTTCTAAGTGCAAATCGTTGTCCTTCACACACAAACACACTTTGACGAATCACACTTACAGCATTTGATCAGTCCCTATAACCGTTGCAAAATCTTATAAATATCTAGGTGTACTTCTCACATCAACACTTTCTTGGGTCACCCATATTAGAACCATTTGCTCCGACACTTCACGCACACTTGGCTACCTGAGAAGAAATCTGAAATCTGCAACCCCTAACATAAAACAACTCGCGTATGAAACATTTGTGCGGCCAAAATTAGAGTATGCATCATCCATCTGGCACCCATGGCAATCGTATCTCACCATCGAATTGGAATCGATCCAAAATCGTGCAGCTCGGTTCATCACTTCATGTTACTCAAGAGAAGCCAGTGTCACCGCCCTCAAGCAGTCCCTCCGTCTCTCAACACTAGAATCACGCGGCGTCCTTTCCCGCCTATGCTTACTTCATACATTTTATCATAACGCAAGATCACGGCACGCTCTATTACCCGCCCCAGTACGAACGTCCTCCCGGCTTAGTCACGGTAACCCGATAGCACGCATCAATGGCCACACGTCTGCTTACAACAACTCATTTTTCCCCAACGCAATAGCACTATGGAATTCACTGCCTAACGACATCGCTGCATGCACTGATCACAAAACATTCCGCGAGAAAATAAAAATTCACCTCACATAGACCTTGATCACTTCTGCGCTCTTTGTAGCGAGTATTGCTTCATATATCTTTAATGAATGATGTATCACCTGCTGGGAAACCCTGATGTGACTACAACCCCTTTTATGTTTGTTTGTATGTTTGTTCTTTTTATTGTTATGCATGTTCCCATCATCGCCGTTGTAAACCAGTATGCCCCCCCTTATGTAATGCCGTCTGGCCTTTAAGGGAACAATAAATGAAATAAATGAAATGAAATAGATACATAGAACTGTTATTTATGTCAATTATCATACAACATAAATAAGGCCTACCAGAGCCTCAAATGGCTTGAGTGGCAGCGCCTGGCTGGGACGCCGTAGTGGAGGGCTCCGGAAATTTCGACCACGTGGGGTTCTTTAACGTGCACTGGCATCGTACAGCACACGGGCCTGTGGAAGGCATATAGTTTAAGGTTCACACGTCGTCGCTTAGAATTCCTGTCCCAAGCTAGCCTGCAACTTGACTTGACAGCGAAAGCGTACTTCTGTGATATGTGGTGAAATAAAAATTGAAAGGGGCCGCCGCGGTGGCTCAGAGGTTTTGGCACTCGGCTGCTGACCAGAAAGACGCGGGTTCGATCCTGGCCGCGGCTGTCGAATTTCAATGGAGGCGAAATGCTAGAGGCCCGTGTACTGTGCGACGGCAGTAAAAGTTAAATAACCCAAGTGGTTAAATATCCGGAGCTCCTCACTACTCAGAGGAGCTCAGAGACAAAAATAGGTGTATAGTCAGGAGCCCGAAATGAATAACTCCATTCAAAAGCCCTTCAGTAAATGCCAATGGCTGCCTTTTCATTTCGCTGGGAGGAGTTTGTAAAAACGACAATGTGGTAAGGAAAATTATATTGATACTTCTATAAAAGCCAATTTAACACATTGGCAGGCAGATTCGTAGCATTCCCCTGGAGGATGTCATCCAGTTGCGGCCAGTTGCGGCCACAATATTCCTGCAAATTTCTTAAACTCATCCGCCCGCCTAACTTTCTCCCGTTCCCTGCTACGCTTGCCTTCTCTTGGTATTCACTCCGTTACCCCAAAGGATCAGCGGTTATCTTGCCTTCGCATTGCATGCCCTGTCCAAGCCCACTTCTTCCTCTTGATTTTAACTAGGATATCATTAACGCGCGTTTGTACTCTCACCCACTCCGCCCGCTTCCGATCTCTTAACGTTACACCTATCATTTTTCTTTCCATAACTGAACCCTCTTTGTTAGCCTCCACGTTTCTACCCCATAGGTGAGTACCGGTAAGATGCAGCTGTTGTATACTTTTCTCTTGAGAGATATTAGTAAACTGCTATTCATTATCTGAGAGAACCTGCCATATGCACTCCACCCCATTCTTATTCTTCTATTGATTTCCCTCTCATGATCCGGATCAGCTGTCACTACCTGCCCTAAATAGACATATTCTCTTGCTACTTCCAGCACATGGCTACCAATTGCGAACTGCCGCTCCCTTGCGAGGCTGTTGAACAGTACTTTGGTTTTCTGTATGTTAATTTTTAGCCCCAGAATTCTGCCCTGCTTGTCTAATTCATTGATCATGCTTTGCAGTTCATGTCCTGAGTGGCTTAGCAAGGCAATGTCATCAGCGAATCGCAAATTACTCAGATATTCTCCATTAACTCTTATCCCCAACTGTTCCCATTTCAGGCCCCGGAATACCGCCTGTAATAATACGGTGAATAGCATAGGCGATATCGTGTCTCCCTGCCTGACGCCCTTCCTAATTGGAATTTTATTGCTGGCTTAGTGGAGGACTATAGTAGCTGTGCAATCGTTATAAATATCTTCCAATATTTTCACATAACACTCTTCTACACCCTGATTCCGCAATGCCTGCGTGATTGCTGAGGTTTCTACTGAGTCGAATGCTTTCTCGCAATCAATGAACGTTATATATAGGGGCTGGCTATATTCTGCGCTTTTCTCTATCACCTGATTGATTGCGTGCACATGTTCCATTGTCGAGTATCCTTTACGAAAGCCTGCCTGGTCATTTGGTTTATTGAAGTCTAAGGTTGTCTGACCCTATTAGCGATTACCTTAGTAAATGCCTTGTAGGCAAAAGACAATAATCTGATCGGTCTTTGATTCTTCAAGTCCTTGACGTCTCCTTTCTTATGAATTAAGATAATGTTAGTGTTTTTCCAAGCTCTAGGTACGCTCGAGGTCACAAGGCATTGCGTATACAGGGTGGCTAGTTTTTCGAGCGCAATCTCTCCTCCATCCTTCAACAAATCAGCTTTTATCTAATCCTCACCAGCTGATTTCCCTTTCTGCATTGCTTCTAAGGCTTTCTTTATTTCCTCCTTCGTTACTGACGGGATGTCCCATTGCTGTGCTCTACTGCCTCTCTCAGTAACATGTGATTGCAATCGCTACTGTATAGATTTGTGTAAAACTCTTCGGCTACTTTAACTATCTTATCTATATTGCTAATGACATTGACCTCTATGTCTCTTATCGCATACATCTGGTTTTTACCTATGCTTTGTTTTCTCTTTACTGCTTTTAGGCTACCTTTACTATTTAGAGGATGCTCGATTTTCTCCATGTTAAACTTCCTGATGTCGGCTACCTTGCGCTTATTTGTTAACTTCTACAGCTCTAATAGTTCTATTCTATCTATGGAGTTAGACGTCCTCATCCGTTGCCGTTTCTTAATCAGATGTCTAGTCTCTGAGATAGCTTCTCGGTATCCTGTCGAACCATCTTACCACCTACTTCTGCGGTGCACTCCGTCATAATATTTGTGAGACGATTGTTCATCGTTTCAACATAACGGTCATCATCTTCAGTTAAAGCGGAAAATCTTTTCTGCAGCAAAATCCTGAATACCTCTACTTTCTTTCACAATACTAACTCGCTAATAGACCTCCGCTGCACCAATTTCCTGCGTTCTCTTTTCAAATCTAAGCTAATGCGAGACCTTACCATTCTGTGGTCGCTACAACGGACCTTTCCGAGGACCTCCACATCCTCTACGATGCCAGGCTGAGCGCACAGTGTGAAGTCTTTTTCATTTTTAGTCTCACCATTGGGGCTCTTCCACGTCCACTCCCTGTTGGCTCGTTTGCGGTAGCAGGTTTTCATCATCCGTAAATTATGCCATCGTCACCTACCGCCTGGTCTCCAGGTTGCTTCTTGCATACCTTCGCATTGAAGTCGCCCATCAGTACAGTGTACTGTGATTTTACTTTGGTCATCGCCGATTCCACGTCTTGATAGAAGGTTTCAACGATCTGGCCATCATGGCTTTGTGTAGGCGCGTAGGCCTGCACCACATTCAGCTTATACCTCTTATTAAGCCTAATTACTATAGCTGCCACCCTCTCGTCAATGCTATAAAACTCCTTAGAGCACATTCTTCTGATTTAGGACCGCCAGTATAACTGCGGATCATATATTATACCCACGTATTTAACAGAATCAACTCGCGGGATTAATACAGACTGATATTACAAAGAAATGTAAAGAGGGAATACCTGGGAGAAAACAAGGACGTTACAGCTGCTGACATTTAAAGTAAACTTCAGGCAGTCCATTCAAGCTTCTGCAGCATATAAATACTCTTGCAACAATTGATACAGGATATAAATTTGTTTGCAGAAGCGAAAAAGCAATATCATCCGCATGCACGTACTTAATCTTTGATGACCGTGTGAATAGGGTTATCCCGCATTAGTATATTGAACACTAACGACGAAACAACGGAGCCTTGTGGGACACCCCTAGACTGGTCGTATGCGCAAGAACTTAACGCACTCTTAGCGAAAAAGAATGCTATATTCCTTAAGAACTCCCTTATTCAAGAGAAGAGGTACAAAGGAGGTCATACGACATCTAGTTTATGAAGTAAAATGCTGTGTTCAACACTATCATACGCCTTGGCAATATCTAACGTAACCAAAGCTGGTACCTTTTTTTCTGTTTCATAGAAACCCTAATAGGGCTCTCGAAGTGTATGTGCACTGTTCAAATCGAGCATCCGCGATGGAAACTAATCTGGCCCTCGCTAAATTAGTGTGATTTATCCTTCTGGGTTATAAATCTTTCTTACCGCCCTCTCTGCCAAAGTAACAAAGAGGAAGACGTCTGGGAGTGTGTGACGGTGAACGTGCGCTGGAGCAGTTGTTTCACTCTACAAGGCACTCTGGCCCATCCCCCTCTGTGGGTATGCGCAACTCGAACAGAGGACAACAACAACGATGTTCTTCATTCTCAGAGATCTTCTAGCGCACAAAAAAGACGACACGTGAAGACAAGACAGAGTGCTATTTGCAACTAATTTTGTTGGAAAAAAAAGCAGTCGACTTATTTACCCCTAAAGAGGTATATAAGGGGTATACTTATATACACCTAAAGAGATATATAAGTCGACTGGGGTATTTAAAGAGGTGTATATAAAGTGGTAACGATTATATATAAAGGGGTATATAAGTATATATACCCATTTCGAGTATATAAGCCGACTTATACGGCATGAGTTGACATCGGCACGTGCGAGGGCAACGATTGAAAACCAAAAGCCAAGAAAGGGCACGCGTGTATCATCTCCTTTCCAATATATCCAGAAACGCGACATCCTTATCATAAATTATCGCAGTCGGTGTGCTGACACATGAGCTCTCACACTTCTTGATGCAGTACCCCTCCACGAGCTCCCGCGCAAGCTTATCAGTGTTCCTGCAGAGGATGCTAGTGCCCTGTAGCTGTGCATCACAGGAGTTTTTTTTTTATTGGCTCCTTGTTTACCATTTCCTTCTGTTCCCCAGTCTTTAATGCGCGCTGGCAGGTGGGAACCTGTACCATTCCGCAAGGAAAAATTGTGTTCCCTTAGGCGCTTATTAATGCAAGGCCCGACTGCCCAATGTACACCTTCCCACATTTTAAAGGTGTCTTGTATGCTATTCTCTTTTCACGGTTCAGAAATTGGTTTCCATGTTTAATCTTGCAGTCTGAGTAGTTGGCGTTATCACTTGATAACAAATGACACAATGCGGAGCACTACAGGCACCTTTAACTTGTTGGCCCTAGGTTTGAGATTATGTGCGACTTTATACTGATAGGGAATGACTACTGGCTTTAATTTCTTTAGAGGCTCTGCCACTACCAAATAGATCTGTTTTGTTTCCCCTTTCATCTTCTTTCAAAAATCTGCAGCAACTAAATGTACCATCATCGAAGAAAAGCCTGCCTGTTTAGCTTCATGATCTGAACTTCGAAGCTCTCCTGCGCCTTGTGACCGCAAGACTTTTTCCAAGCTCACTGGAGGCACATCAAAGCAATCGCACTTTTGACAGTACTTTTGACAGTTTCATGGCGCTTGGAACCAAATGGCAGCAATGCTTTCTGTGCACGCTGTTGATATTTCCTGCAAACGTCTTCGCACGTATTACTTGTAAATCTAGAAATTGCAAACAGTTATTCTTGTCAAGTTCTATGGTAAAATCTAAACCTTTGGCGAGCAGTTTGAAGTTGTTGAGAACATCCTCATGTTTGCTGATAGGTCTAAGCGGGCTGTTTCTTCAAAATACTGAAAAAATCGTGTACATACATAAAAATTAGTAACACGAACGTTGTCTTTGGCATGGCGACAAAGCCTTTTCCCTATCTACCTCTACGAGACGAGGGTCATTGTTCTTGAAGTAGCGAACATTTTTTTTTGGTCTTAACACAAGTGTGACCACAGCTTAACGAAAAACAAGACATCAGTGATGGAAAACAGTCCGGCTGATAGTCACTGCCTTCGTAAATGTCTTTCAGCTGGCGTACCGTCTGGCTGAAATGTGTGCTGGAGGAGACGACAGGCTCAGCATGCCGGTCAAACATAGTCGCTTTTCACAGGCTCTGCAGTCCGAAAATCTTTTCAAATGGTTCGTGGTCAAGATGGGTGACCATTAGGTAACGCGCACTGTGAGAATTCAAAACAGCCTTTCTTCAGTCTCCTTTGTAGAATGTCCTAAAATAATATCGCGTCTTTGCAGCCAATAAAGTAGTGTTCGATGGTTTTAGTTGCATCACATAGGCGACAATTAACGGGAGCAACAGAAATATTTTTCTGTGAAGCCACATTTTAACAGGTAGAACTTCGGCGAGCAGTTTAAAGAAAAATGTTTTAGTACACGGCGAAATATGCATTTTACGTACTCGTCTCAGCACACCATAACCAATACAATTAGAGTAGCGAGAGCGATACAATGACGGCGGAAAGAGCACAGAAAACAATTTTTTGTTAAATTTTTGCGTGAAACAGAGAATAAGTACTCATAAGAATTGCGAACTGCCGAAAACGCTCTGAGTCATAAACTTCCTTCATAAAATCAAATAGTATGAGCCACTCGATAGCTTAGAAGAGACCACTAAGTTGGGAAGATGGTTCACACAGTTAGCTTGCAGGGATGCTGTAATAACTGGATGGGAGCTGTCACGGAAAAGCGAAGAAACGTGCAACTGTCTCTCATATAGACGTGTCAAACCTAGACTGCCTGCAGAAATAGGCCTGAATAAGATATCGCGCCGCATCGGCTCAAAACTGGAGGACCATATGAACGCCGAAAATGTTCGGTGAAAGCTTTGGATGTAGTGTCGGGAGCAGTGGAGTACCTGCAAAACGTAAAAAAATTTTCTTCTCAGAAAAATGTTGCAGGCTTGCGCTCACTGCAGCCGAGCACGCCTCTTGTTAAACTGCAGCACACGCACGCCCTGAGCATTGCACATCTTCTTCTGCATTAACTAATATATATGCTTTGAGCTATGTGGCAGTAGTGACAGAGAGATGTGCGCTGCATGCGCTGTGGGAAAAACACGGTACTGTAGCAATACGCGTTGATGTTGGCAACATTGCTGCAGATATCTGGCACTGGAGCACAGGCCGCAGGCGTAGATGAGGGAAATTGGCAATGAAGATGAAAAAGCTGAAGACGCGCATAACTGGCTCCTTGGGTCAATGGGCACCTCAATCACGCTTTAAAGTATATGAAGCAGTGTCAGCATGCGAAAAAATGTGCTTCTGCACAAGATTTCCTGCTTAACAATGCTAAGCCTTCAGCCAATTTTTTTCAGGTCAAATTCTGCAGAATGAGAGATGAGATATGTATCATGCAGAAAGATGATATATGTATTCGATCAAGCCTGGCCCGGATCTCTAGCGATATGACGAAAAAACTGGGCACACGGCTTCCGAAATGGAAACCTCCCTGGAAAACACCATCGCATAAGACCAGAAAAGGACGCCGCTCCCTGTTCAAGCTGAAGAAAACGCAGGCATGAACGTCTAGCTTCCATGTCGGTGCCAGATCCCACTTCCCAATCTATCCCACCATGGCCCCCACATTCCTGTGCAACGCTGCGACAATCCAGGAATAATTCGTGGGAAGAAGTCAATACCCAAACTTTCTCCCTCTCAGACACGACTCCCCAGCTTCCGTTCACCGTCGCTAATCCCTAATCCGCTAGCAAAGAATGGAGAGGGATTAGAGACGCGGGGACACGACTTCTCTGACAGAAGTTTACCTGATCTGCCCATCGCCACAGATCCCTTCTTTCATATCCTCTCGGTTACCGCGACCGGCATTTCTATTCATGTCTTCCTTTGCAAAAGACTGCAGCGACTAAAATCCCCAGCGTGCAGGATTTCACAGGCAAGACAAGTAAACAACAGGGGGGGTACTGCGCACAAAAAGACAAGGACAAGAAGATAACACAACAAGCGCAGCCGACTAGCCCAACAACGTACGCTTTTAAAGTAAACAACAGCTCTGTATCTAAGCCTCGGTGCCCAGCGAAGTGGACCAGAGAGGCTGGTCGCTAATCCCTCCCTTAAATCTCCGGATCAGCGGACTCCTCCTCAAAGGAAGGTGGAAAGGACTGATATCAGGGCTATTTTGTCCCATTCTATTGCACGGTCCGAGTCCATTGTTGTTTCATAAAGGACACGCGCTTAAGCCCTGGCGACAGCGGGGCCGCAGCAAAGAAAGGCGGTCAACAGAATTTCTTGCCATCATCTCCGGACGCTTGCTCTGTCAGGACTCAAGAGGCGCTGCCTTGGAACAATGCGCCGTGAAGTGTGTTTACAAATGATGACGTTGGCTCCTTCCGCTGTCGCTGAAAACTTGAGTGTCGTGAAAAACGAAAATCTCTTCCTTGTCAGTTTCTATAAGCATGCTGTTGCAAACATCCCACGCCATATAGCGTCAATGATAGCCAATAGTGACGTAAAGCGGCGCGACAGATGCGCTCTATCATTAATTCGAGAAAGGTCTGTTTTGCAGCTACAATGCTTGAGATGATAAGGATGGTGGGCTGATTCGCTCCAGAAGAGACTAAATGCCATGAACGGCGCTCACTCAGTGAGCCAAACGGCCACATCAGCTTGAACAGAACATTGTGAGACAAAGTTGTAATAATTTCTGGCTTGTAACATGCCAAGACCGAGAAAGCGCCAATGAAAGATGCCGTAGTGAACAACACTGGTGTCAGTTTCGGCCACTTGGGTACTTAAACGTGCATGAAAGGCTTGACACTACATTTACGCACATACTTTCATCTGACCGCCCGGATGGTGTCGGACCCGGCACCTCGCCCTCAGTGCAGTACCATAGCTTCATGAGCCGTCGTGACAGACATCCAGGCATAAATGAGTAAAGTGCCAATTCATGGTTGTGTGTTTTCATGATTGCAGTGATGCGTATGAAGTTAATTTACATGTACCACTACGCGGTTTTCCCCTACGACCACTAAATTTGACTTGAATTTCGTCTCACATAATCTGTCGGTTTTGACTTCAGCCGGCGAACGGTGGCTATGACGTCAAGGGTGAATATATGTCATGTGAGGCATAAAAAACTACAAATATAACAGTTTATTCTTCATCCCTTCTCACTCCGAGTTCTGAGACAGGCTGGCTACAGCGCTGTAGTGAATTAAAACGACGAGGGAGCTATTACATCGGATTTTTTCATTCCTCAGGAGACGTATACAGAACCTTGATGTCAGAGCTATCGTTAGGGTGTTGGAAAATATATATATATATATATATATATATATATATATATATATATTGTGACGAAGACGAAGCTGGCAGTGGCGCGGGACGGAGCGCCCGCGCTAGGCCAGCGGCCATTAAATCATCTCATAGCCATGGTTCACCACGTCTCATTCTTCGGCTGGCCGCCGCGTAACATTTGGTGTGAGGTGCTGGGGTCCCTTCATCGCCATCCTGGTCACGGAGCTTCGGTGTCCTGGGCCTGCCGTGGACGTCGGCCGTGAGTACTTGGTCAGCGCCGCACGGCCGTGCCCCAGCCCGCCCGACCTGAACCGATCTCGACGCTCACCCCAGCCCCGTCCCCCGCCCGGACCACACTATACGACGACCCAAGACCCGACGGACCCAAGACCCGACGTACCCATGACCCCACCGACCCAAGACCCCACTGACCCAAACGTGAAGACACCGTCCCCCTGCCTCTGCCGTTCGGTGCGTCCAGAGACCTCGGCCGTCAGCACCTGGCACCCTACGGCCCGGATGCTTCTTGGACCAGGACTCATTCTCTCATCTTTCTCATCGTGGCGGCCAGCACTGCACCATCTTCTACATATTGTTCGATCCTTCACTCAAGACCATCACCACTTCGCCGTCTGTTCGTCACCGATCGGGACGATCGCTCGGAGGCCCCGGGTAGTGTGACGAAGACGAAGCTGGCAGTGGCGCGGGACGGAGCGCCCGCGCTAGGCCAGCGGCCATTAAATCATCTCATAGCCATGGTTCACCACGTCTCATTCTTCGGCTGGCCGCCGCGTAACAATATATATGTGCGTGTGCGTGTGTGCGTGTGTGCGTGCGTGTGTGTGTGTGTGTGTGTGTGTGTGTGTGTGTGTGTGTGTGTGTGTGTGTGTGTGTGTAGAAGAAGGGGTGACAACTTTGCAATTATCTTTATTTATAACCGACAGTTTCGAACGGAGGACCGTCCTTCCTCAGGATATATATATGTATATATATATTAAATACAGTCTTGGTCAAAGATATATAGCCCAAGTGGTCTGCTTCTCACCCATGCAACGCAGCTCCTCTTTCATGCACAGTGACCGTAACCTCTCGAAGGCGGGGGGAACTTGCGTCCTGAACGCTCCCAAGCTTAGGACTGCCAGATATGCTAACCTCGCTACACGGCTCGAAAGCGAACCCCTTAGGCTGTATGTTCCTTACAAAGACTAAATGTTTCCAGAACGCAACAGGCCATTCTGTATCCGGTCGGAAGTAATACAAATCCAGCGCTCCGACAGGCTCTTCAAGCACTCTCTCCTCAGTTACGCGTTTTCGACATAAGACACTTTTATTTGGCCGTACGGAACGGGCTTACGTACGTAGGGGCGTTGTGGGTCGCGAGTGCGCATGCGGAGAACGTTCTGTACCACTGGGCCGCTTGCGTACGTACGCACGTATCATGTCGTTACGTGCGTGCGCTACGGGCACCTTACGGGTTGCGTTGACAAGGTGGCGGCGCCTTGCTCGCCCGCTTCGAAATAAATGCATGTCACCGCTGGATTCTTCGCCGCGATAGCTCGCTCAAATGGTAGCAGTTCGCTTTCATTTCGCACACTCTCACCCACGCGTAGAGGTGTAAGTGATAACTAGTCTGTTTTTTAGATAAGTTGTCGATTTTCAAGCTCTTAGGCCTAACTAAATGCCCTTTGTTTACCTTGCAAGAACGACACCTGGCGAAGCAGTTGTCTAGCTTTTAGTTATTTGTTACATTTTATTCTATTTGCATAGTTTTTATTCTTGGAACGAAAAAAAGGCTCGCAATGCACCCACCCTAGTTATCAGTAATTGCGGATGAAAATTTCTTCAACACAGCGTTGATGTGCTTTGGCGTCTTGTCACTAGATGGCGCTACCGCTAAGGCGTGCCGCTGAGGGAACGCTACGGCACGGCCAGCTAAAAGTGTCGTGTTTACACATTTACAGCGTACGCAACGCAGTAAGAGGTGCGTGCGCAAGCTTACTGAGTACGCCGAACTAAAAGTATCTATTGCTTGCTCCTTGTAACTCGGCCGCCGGTCCAAGTAAGCTAACGGGGCCTACAAGTGGTGGTGGTGGTGGAAAACATTGATGTACAGGTATAATACAGGAGGTTATGCATGAGCTGACCCAGAGGGGGCCAGCCCTTACAAATACTAGGTGGAGGTCCCTAGTTCGGGACCCCAGTGGCATCCGCCGCCGCCCAGGCTCGCCCGACCAAGGCCCGTTGGGCCTGCAGGTCAGAGCAGCCGAGCAGGGTCGCCTCCCAGTCCTCCCGGGTTGGGTTGGGGTGAGGGGGGATAGCAGGGTTGGAGGGGCAGGACCACACCATGTGGTAGATGTCCGAAGACTTCTCCGCACAGTGCGGACAGCTGCCCGAGAAAGAAGGGTCGAAGTGTTTGAGAGCTGCCGGGCACAGCAAAGTATTAGTATACAGGCGGAGGAGAAGCCGCTCCTCCGCCTTTGACAGACCTTTACACGGGCGGGGATAAAGACCATGGCCAGATTGATAGAGTAAAATGATGTCTTTGAAGGTGTAAGCTGGAATAAATTCGAGTTCCTGATCGTCAGGGTCGGAGGGGAATGTCCGGTGAGAGAGCGCGCGGGCGGCGGCGTCAGCTGCCTCATTTCCCTCAAGGCCCATGTGAGCGGGAGCCCAAACGATACGCCGGTGCTCGGGGTCACCGGTGTAGACGCTGTTTTGAAGAATGCGGTAGGCTAGATACGGTACCCAGCCCTGCTCGACGTTCCGACATGCCCCTCGCGAGTCGGAAATAATTGTTTTTGAATTGGAATCAGATGCAGCCAACGCAATGGCAACCTCCTCCGCGTGTGTTATGTCACCGGCTCGGAAAGTAAGGCCGTTCACTGTTTTGGATTGGTGGATGACTGCGGCTGTGTACCATCCCCCATGGTGGGGGCCTGAGGCATCCACGTAGAATACGCCGGGTTTCGATCCATAGTGGTGGGCCAGGGCTTCCGCCCGCGCCAGGCGCCGGCCATTATGGTCCTCACAGTTCATGTTCGCGGGAAGAGGGCGGACGTGGAGGGCGCATCTCCACTGGGATGGAATACGTACGCGCTCTTCCATGAGAGTGGTATGTTGGATGTGTAGTCGGGCAAGGAGGCGGCGACCCGACGATGTCTTCGAGAGACGTGTGTATTGGTTAGTCAAGTGGGCTTCCCGGAGCTCCCGAAATGTGTTCACCATGCCTAGCCCCAGGAGGCGCTTGTTGGAGGTGGTCACGGGGAGGCCTAGAGCCCGCTTAATAATTTTGCGGAGGATGACTTCTAGTGAATCCTCGTCTTGCTTCCGCAGGTGGAGGTACGGAGTCGACAAGTGGACACACTGCACGACGACACGGGTGCTGCAGGCCCTTCCGCAAATCCTGGTCGGTGCAGCACGCAGCGATACAAGCACTGACGACCACTGTTTTGGCTTAAAACTAACTTCGAGACCGTGGGGCCACTGTACAGCACGTTTGAACCAGGCTAATGGCTGCAAGCTAAGATTCCGGACAAGTTTGGCTGTTTTTATTTTTTGAGCGATCGCACGCTGTACGTTTTTTTTTGCTTTAGGATGAAAGGTTACTGTTGTTGTTGTTTTTAGTGGTATTTATTACTCATAAAAAAAATTGGCAGCGCCTTAGCTCAGCTGTGCCAGGATATGCGTAGTGAGAGGTACGGCATATCCCTGGCCGCACAACATCGGCCTCGCTCTCCTTGGCCGCCATGACAGTGTGTTTTTTTCTCACCGCATCACCATCACTTATACACCGCGACACTCCTCCTACCCTTGTCGCGCATGCGCAGTAGAGCACGGCGCGCCAGCTGCGCGTCACGCATGCGCAGTCTCTCTCTCGGTCGGAGGCGAGCGGCGTCGGCGCACGGCGCACCAGCTGCTCGGCTGGGACGTCACTCGGCTCCTCGCGCTTGCGCACAAGTGGCGCCGAAGGCCCACAGCGAGACAGCGAGGCTGCGGGTAATGTAGCTCGCGCTACAATAAAAATGGAAAGTAAAGTTGTTACTATCCGCGGCATCTGCCATCGAAGCCTGAGGCACCTGAGCTGCGGCTAGCGGGAATAAAAAGGAGAGGGAAAGAAAGGGGGGAGCGATAGAAGAAAGGATGTGGGTAGGGCAGCAGTATACACTACGTACAAATGCAGGAAATTGAAATAGGAATACACGTGGAACGGGTTACTACTCAAAACTTCTTCTAGGGCTTTGCTAGCCATTGAAATCGTTTAGGCCGGCTAACATGCACACCGGCTAAGAAGTGCAAATCCATACTGCTGCCAAGCTTCGTAATAAATGCCGATCCGATTTCGTCGTTTACGGCAGTTACCAGAGAGACCTACCTGTCAGTGTTTCCTGCGCGAAACACGAGCTCTGGACCATTTATAAATACTCGCAGCTGTTTCTGCCGCGTTCGAGGTACTTTTGGCAAGTTCGCCGCAGTCTCTGAAGTGAGTGTGGCCGAAAATCACAAATATTCCCTTCTTCGTCGACCGTCTCGAGCGCACTCGCAGCTAGCGCCACCGCCGATCTCAGCTTTGTCTCAAGGGGGTGAGCATAACCAAATAAACAGTTTTAGAGTTTCGCCTATGTCTTCCCGCCTCCTTTCTTGGCTGTGTGCGTGGCCACTACGTGACCACACGGTGCACGGCCACATTTTGTAGCGAGAGCTACAGTGGCCATATTCTCGCCGTTTCTCTGTGGCCGGTGGCCACACCGCGACCTTGAGCCGTTGCCTAGCAAACGCCGCAGCTGGCAGCGCCGCTCGCCGCGCCATCTGGCATGAAGTCAGAGGAGGAGCCAGTGAAACCGCGTTTTAATAACAGAGGAGGAGCCGGCGTTGTATTATATAGGAAAATAGAAGGGGCGGCTAAGGAGGATTCGACGACAGTTATGCAAAGTGAGTTGGAGGTACAGCAAAAAGCCAGGCTTCGTCGTCGGAACGAAACCAAGAGAAGGCAGCGAGCCGAGGAGACGGAGGAAGGACGGGCCGCACGCCTCGAGAAGCGTCCTAAGTACGAAGCGGCAAGGCGAGTGGATTCAGATGAGGATGGTTCGTCGTCTGGTTCGCCATGTCGTGCCAGGGCTGACGCCAGTGCTGCGTCGGAGCCATTGAGACGGCTGCTTGCTACCTCACCGACCATAATAACAATAATAATGATCTTCTTTATTTCCATCGGTATGATGGAGGCGGTTGTGGGTAAAAGCTGCTCGTAAACGGCAGCTTGACAAAGGCCCACAGCCCCCCTCTACAGAGCAACAGCAGCAAGGCATGGAAAGACACAAATATACACATCTAAACTCTTCGCGATTTAGCCGAGCCAAAATAAAGTACAGTAGAAACAAAAAAGAAGAAGAAACAACAAAAATGCAATAAATACAGAGGGCACAAAGAGGTACAAAAAACAAATGATTAAATATACATATCATAGGAACACAGGTACAATTTTTAGGAGTGTATGCAGCGAAGCTGTCGTAATTCGCGTTTAGATATATTAAACTCATCAGTCCCGAATTTTTTATAGTTGTTTAATAGTGTTGGAAGGGTGAAGGATAATTTTTCCATTGCGTAGTTGGTTCTAGGAGTTGGTACAATCTAGTCCTCTTTATGACGGGTAGGTAACACACAGTTCTTTTTTCTAGTAAAGGCAACTCATGCAAAGATTCAAGATGATATTTTAAATCGCGCTGGAATGCAAGTGCTAGCTTATAATTCTGTAGATTGAATACTGGTATTATGTTTGCTTTTGGGAAAAGACCTTGCGAGTGACTGTTGTATGATTGATTGAAAAGTATTCTGATAAATTTTTTTAAAGTATGAAGATCTTTTGCAAATTTGTATACGTGGTTGTGCCCCAGATCAAAGAACAGTAATTAAGATGAGAATAAAACATGGAATTATAAAGCAGAATCTTTACTTGTTACGGAAGAAAGGCTCTGTAACGGTAAATAATGCCAACTGCTCGAGATAATTTGGTTAAAACAGCATCAATGTGACTATCCCATATCATGCTCTGAGAAAATGTAACACCAGATTGAGAACCAACAAGATGAAGACTTTGAAAATAAATGCGTTACACTTTAAAAATGTCTATAGTATTTAATGTAACCGTAACTTAACTATAGCTAACAAGAAATCGCAAGCACTGAGACGTACCAAGCTAAGCGATAAACATGTAACCGTAGAGATAACCAAGTTTAACAGTAAGATTAACCGTAACTCTCACTACACACATCCAGGCATAGCTGAGTTAAGCCACCGCCAATTTTTTTAAACACGCGTACTGTATGCCTGTCGGTGCCTTCCTGATCATCGCCACTCCCAGAGCCAGCTACTTAGCTCCCTTGAAACCATGCGCAGGCATATACCATGAGCGAACGTGCCCTACATTGTGTTCACCCTCGCACGCTGCTTAGCATTGGTTGATGAGTTTGTGCAACACATGCGCTCAGCCTGGTGGCCCTATTACTTATTCATGGGTTCCCGCATCGATTTTCCTCTTGCGAGGCACAAACATGCACGTGCAGCGCATACACGGTGCTTCGCCAGGCGGATCGGTGGCAGCGCCTCCCGCACGTGTAAGCGCTCGCGGGGCCGCGTAATAACAGGTTACCCGGATGTAGGAAATGTTAAGCGGCGGAATCGGAGGCATTAGTCCGCGCGCATTTTTTAAGCTCGACCACTGCAGATTTTGTAGCTGTGTCCTGCTGGAATAGGGACGGGCTTTGCTGTACCCGGCAGCAAATGAAAATCGAGGGCTCCAAACGTAATTGAGGGCAGGTATGTAGAGAGGGCAAAACACATGTCTATGACGACCAAACTGAGTTTTCCACACCTCCTAAAGCCTCTGCGACAAGGAAGGCAAGAAATGACGATGAAATCCTATTAGTTTTACTGCACATGTTTACATCCAGACTATTTTTAACCAAATGTTATCGGCGTGTTCACATCAAAACACGTCCAGAACATGCTCTTCACAAGCGTTTCGCCCTCTGTACTTATTTCGCAATAAGAAAATCTATAAATATAACATAGCATGCGCTAAAAAAGAAAGAGAAATTTGGAGGACATAATTTAGCTCCGCCTAAATGGTATGATGCGATAGCATAATGGTTTAATTTCCATGTATGGAGAAGGTCATTCTCTATATTCATAGATCCCCGGGAGTCGTCATACCCGCCCTGGCCCATTGGTGCAGTGGTTAAGCCACTGCCCTGCGATGGCAGGTGCTCCCAGCGGTGGGCCTTGTGTGGCACAGGTTGATCTCCCCGAGCGACCAATCATTAATTAAACTGCCTCCTGCCACTCTGTGGGCAGTTTGCTCACTATCCGGGGGGCAGGTGGTGATGACTCGGCGGAAGGTCGCGTGACCTAGGTGGCCCACCTGCCTGCTAGGTTGCTCTCTGGGGACCACCTGCCACAGCCATGCGCGGGATGTTTCGCTCACAACGCCGACGACGCCGACACCGGATTTTCTGGTCAACGACTCCTTTAAAGCAGTCGTGTAAAAACTATTCATATTCAAGAGAACGTAGTCCTTCAGGAATCAAAACGCTAGCATAAAAAAAAGGTGAAATGATATCCTTCGTGAAAACAGAAACCAAACTGTGTTAAGTCAAACACAAACAGATAAAGGACTGTACTCGCAAATACTCGTAAGGATTTCATGATGCGCATACACAACACCTACAAAAATGATTATAGATGATCACTGGATTGATATTGCAGAGTATGCGTTAGCATATATGTGCTCCTACGGACGGAGTAGCAGCTGCCGCTGACGGGTTCAGATCATGCGAGTGGGTTGCGTAATCCACTTCATTAATCACCTTATTACACGCCATACCCCAGATCCACTCCGCCACCCCTAGACTGTGATTTGCTACTGCTGTTTCCAGCTCGTCACCCACAGCCCTCCCCACTCTTCCACTTTCCTTTCTCAATTCTCTCTCCCTTCCTTCGCTCCCCTGAAAGTGGTAACAGAGATTTCTCTCTGTCCACTTTGCCACCTATCAGCCCAGGCTTCACACGCCAGCACCAACCGAGAAAACTTTTTCCAATAATGGGCGTTCGAATGCTATCGCGCTTTGTGATGAGATTTAAGTCTGCCGAGGAGGTGGCTAAGACTATCTAACTGCATTTGTTTAAATTATATGTGGGTTCAAAGTGCGGACATATTTTCAAATTCCTGTTGGGAAACTGAAGATATTAAGCGTAACATCTACTTGTTGCTGGGCGGGTTGGTTCACGGCTTCCACGAATATTTACAATAAGATGCGCAAAGAGTTCACAAAGCCAATAAAATCAGTTGGAAGCTTGCGCTGCTCCCTTCAACCTCGTCTCTTGAGTGTGAATTTTATTTTTGCGCATTTTGTTGTCAAAGAGAAATGCACAGAGCCAGAGAAACACTTTCATGAAAAATATAGAATTTAGCAGTTTAGCCGGCGTCTAAGGATCACCGACATGCTTGCTACTCTGCGCGGGGAGGGGAGTTAGGAAGAGATAGAAGGAATTAGAGAGGTGTAGAAAAGTATAAGTAAACAAATAAAAAGATAAAACCCAACAATAAAATGAAAAATAGCAACGAAAAGGCATTGAATTTGGGCTAAGTGCATGAAAGAGTGATGTTAGAATATATTAAATCGAGTGCAATTTTCTACAATGGGGATGACAAAGTTGACTGCATGAGGACTCCGAACATGAGCACTCCAGGATGAGTCGCTATATGCTTAATGCATTTAAATTTGAGTGCTAGTGCCTGCAAGAGCACAGGAGGAAGTAAATTTCTTTTATTGTGCCGGCACCAACTAAAGGAAAGGCCTTCCAAATCAGCAGAACAACAAGCGCCAAAGAAGAAGGGCAAATGACAAAAAGCAAAGTTTGTCTTTAACGCCAACAGCTTCGTTGCTCTAAAGCAATAATATTTCCACTGTGTTCGCCGCAGTCCGGGTTGCGCCGCTTCATTCTAGGCAAGCACGAACGTAAGTTCCGCCGTCAGACCAACTTTCGCCCATGTAAAACATCGCTCTCTACTACGCCTTAGTTCATAATGCATGCCTTATACTTCAGAAACGAATGCCGGGAACGCACAGCAGAGCTAAAATAAAAATAAAGAAGAAAGTAGAGCGGTAGCGTTTCATTCGAAAGAGCTCGACTCAACAAACGATTTCCAACCGCGAAGCCAACGCTCGCTACGCAAGCGTTGACTCGTCTTCTCCAGAAAGAATTTCTGAAAGCGGACGTCACACTCTTGGCCTTGCTTTTGCAATGCATACCTAATAACTGCAAGAAAAGAAGCAGGGGAAGTCGGGTTGGGGGAGGGGGGGGGGGAGCATTGGAGCTGATTTCATACACACGAGACCTCACGTCATAAATATTCATAGAGAGAGCCGGGGCGAGGAAGAAATCATGGTTGGAAGCCTGCATGCCTAAGTACCGCAAGAAGCAAAGAAATCTCCCTCTGGCTGTCATAGGTTCCTAAGCGAGTTCATGGAACGCAGGAACACATACACACCAGTCTCAAGTCTAACATGCGCTCTCACTACCACTGCTCCGTGGCCTAGCCATCCACGGAATAAATAGTGGGAAAAAGAGAACCATCTGTCTGAATATCCAGATCGCCTATACTGGTGGAGAATTTGATTACTCACTAGAGTTTCCGAGACAATCAACATTATCATTACTTTTTATTCGTGGATAAGAGAATGGGTCTCTACTTTTCCCTCTGCAGCTTGTTTCCAAACACTGAGCTCCTCCCCAGCGAGAAGTCTTGCCTACCCATCTTGCGCGTCTTCTCCAATTTTAACAACGTTTCTTCGGCAAGGCGGAGCTGAATTTTCGAGTGTTTTGGGTTATTATTTACGCCGTAGCTTCATGTCATTGATTTTCTTCACGCATAAAAATAAGCTGATAAAGAAAATGTGTCTCTCACGCTTCTGCATTTTTAAACACCCTTAGTTCTCTTTCCTTGGAGGCTGGTTCACTGCAGGATGTCTTCCCTCGTACGCTGCGGAGCTTTCCGTTCTTTGAACAATCACTGGTATCTCGCAGGCAGGATCCTTTTCGTACTTGCAGCCTTTGCTTTTGGTTAATAAACTATTTCCCTTCGGGTTATCATGTCTCTTTATACTACCATTTAACCAATACTTTCGAACGTTATTTTACCGAATTTTACCAGGCAGACCTCTCCTTTGTTCATCAGTCTCTCTCTCTCTCTTACCGACTTTTGTTCAAGTTCATGCTTTTTATCGAAGTGTAGGGCGTTCAAGGCGCGAACCATTTCCTTTCTCCTAAAAATATCCATGGAATGTACGCTGGCTTATATACTTACAGCAGCGCATTTCAGGGCAGTTCCACGAGTACTGCTATTTGTTTTCTTCTGTTATTTGAAAAATACCTCACGAAATATCTACTCAAACCTTAATTATCTACAAAGAAAAGCCAATAGCGCACACGGGATGAAATATCTTTTCGTATGTTAACGCTCGCAGGGCGTTCTCATATGACTGCATAGTCATATGCACACGTTCTCCTCTATCGCGTTTTCCTCCTGATTTTTTATGATTTCAGCACTGAGTGCTCTCAGTGAAGCGTTTGCCTCGGTGAGTAAGAAGCCTTATTATACGCACACACGCACAAACATAGCGCATGCATAAACGCGACGAAGCGCACATGCTTTCCTCGTCTGAAACCCGTCTCACTCACATTGTCCCTTTCCCACTCCCTTTAGACGCTCTCTGCCTGCTACTCTCCCAGTATCCATACACTCGAACTAGACAAACACGGTCGGGAATACGGCGCGCCGCGCACGACTTCAAATACCGACTCAGCACGCCAAAAAGCAGCGGCAGCAGAAGCGGCAAAGGGCTCGTCGCGCATGCTGCGTGGCCAGCGCTAAACGCACGCCGTCTTCCTTCCCCCTCTCCCGCGAAGCCGCGGGAACGAAAGAAGAAAGGAGAGGAGGTGACCCAGCTTATTAGTCCGACAAGGGAAGCTCATTATACTGCCCCGCACTTTGCTGCAGTGTCTGCCTGGCCGACGCCGCCGCCGCTCGGGCAGCGCAGTAGAAGTGGACTCTCTCTCTCTCTCTCTCTCTCTCTCTCGTTTCCCCTCTCCCGCTATAGGGCACGAAGCAATTCGGTAATTATTTTACGGCGGTGGACGCCGGAACAGCGGACGCATGGTCGAAAGAAAACGAAAAAAAAAAAATCCCCGATCGAATACGGGGAGACGAAGCAATAAACGCGGCAACAGCAAGCGGGCCAAAGAAAATAAGTGCTCGCGGGGAAGGGATGGGGGGGGGGGGGGGGGGGATAGAGCGGGTACCTGCCGTGTACGTACATGCACACGTACTCGCTGTCCGGAAAATTGTCCCGATTATTTATTATTCGGTTCAAAAACCACTTCAACCTTTGATGATATGCGCGAGGACACATTCTCTACTTGCAAAGACGAAATTCGCGCAAACACCAATATGCACCCCGCTCTCCTTGCTGTTTCCTTTCATTAAGCGCTGTTAACTGCTTCTCCTCTTTCCAGCCGAGTCATACGGTGTTCTCTCCACTTCTGTTTCCACCTCCCCATGCCTTCTGCACTGGTCGGCATCGCCCTCTCCACCCTTTCTGTTACTGACTTTGCCTTCCTACTGCAGTTCCATTTCTACTCCCCAGCATTTACAGCGCAACTCTTCCTTCTCTGCTTCCCTTTCCTCTCATCCTATTTGCCTCTAGACCATGCAGCGGTTCTTTGTTGCGTGGATGCCCCTCCCTCTAGGCCAGCCTGCGTAACAAATCATCTTTCCCATGCCCTGTAATACTAGCCAAAATTCATCCAGATATATACTCTGCAGAATGAGAAAGCTGCGGACAGTATGCCAAAATCAACCATATCATGTGGGCCTGCAGTAAAAACCCTTTAAGCCGAATAACCACAGAGGAGCAGTGGGAGACCGCGCTGCGCAGCTCAGACCTGTGGCAGCAAAAGTTGCGCACAGAGAGAGCTTACCAGGTCGCCGAGATCCAAGAGATCAAGGCCACCAAGCGACAGTAGCCCGCCTGCGCCAGAAGGGAGCCTTCCTCTTCAAAGACTAAAATAAAGTTTATTCTCTCTCTTGCACGCGTGGAGCTCTTCATCGCCGTCCGTCTTCTCCTCGTTAGTCTATAGGTTTCTAACCAGATGAGCCAAAGATTGGGCAGCTAATGAGCCTTCTTAATAAACGCGTTACGACTGAGATAAGCTGTGGTATAAAATGGGAGGGCCAGCTCACCTGTCTCTCGAAGTCTCTCGAAGAACTTCGAGGTGCACGTTGATACGGAGTTGCACGAAAATCAGACAGCCACACAATGGACGGATGATGTCACACGGACGAACGGAGGAACTAAGCTTTATAAAACTTATAAAATGACACAGGAACAAAAATAGAGAAGCAGAAGCGTCACGCAGCAACCGAAGCTGAGAAAACATTTACTGCTCAGCTATCAGTGCTGAACATTATTTTGTGCATACTAAATTGTAGGCCTACCAATTAATGTTCAACAGTCTCACAAGAGAACATCAGTTTACAATTGGTAGCAAGGTGTTGGAACTGGTCATAGAAAACGTCTGCTCAGGGCAGGTACTGACCGCAAATCCTGATGGCGAGAACGACATATCTAGAAGAATAAAAATACGTCGGAATGAGTTTGACACGTTCTCTCAGATCATGAAAGGCAATTTGCTAATTTACCTCAAGTGAGAGGCATCTAACAGTTGTATCTCACAAGTACTCTCCTATGGGGCAGAAACATGCAGGTAAACGAAAATGGTTGAACTTGATTTGAAGACAAAGCAGCGAGCTATGGAAAGGAAGATGAATGGTGTAACGTTAAGAGAAGGGAAGAGGACAAAGTGGATTCGAGAGCAATTCCGGATTAATGACATCTTAGTAAATTAGTCAAAATCATTTCAGTTAACATCATGACGATGTTGGTTGCGCCGACATAAAGCGAATGGAAAGGCTTGACGAGGCCGACGCACCCTACTGAGACATTGCAGTGGTACATAACATGTCACTTTCGGAAAACAAAAGAAACAAAATAACAAATCCGGTATTAGGTGTTTATCATTTCAGACTACTCATTTAAATGCGATGGGAGAGTGTATCTGAACATTTGACGACCATAATTTGTTGTTGTCCTTGGTACATACCATTTTAATGTCGCTCGCATAGGATATTTTTGAAATCAATGAGCAGAAATGATCTTGTGCAGGGCATGTAATTAGAAGGAAACGCAACCAATGGTTGATAAGGATAATGGACTGGATATCTAGCTATGGTAAGCGTAGCAGGGGGCGGCAGAAAGTTTAGTGCGCGGAGGAGATTCAGAAGGTTGCCAGGATAAGGCGGCCGCCGCTGACACAGGAAACGGTTATTTGGAGAGAGAGGCCTTTGTCATGACGGGGGACGTAATCCGGCTGATGGCGATGATGATGAGCAATGCTGACGCAATTATTAGAAGAACTAAAGCTCCGCTCTAAAAGTATGACTCGACCACGTTAACGGTTATTTGACACTTCTTTCTTAATAGGTACCTCTTTCGAAATCACACTCATTAGCATACGTTGACAGGCATAACATACCACGTGGCACACCACAAGACACAAAAGGCCTCTCTTTAAGGAAGTCGACAACGAACGTTCCTGAATGGCATAGGAGTAGTGTGTAGGACTCAGAACCCACGGGTCATGGTTGTAGCATTATCAAGCACGCGTGATGCAGTGTTATCAAGAACGCGTGCTGATGTATAGCATGAGCAGGATGGTTCACACGTGTCGCACTCTTGCTTATCAGCACCAGTCATGTGACCTTTGCTGTGTCGTTATAAAGCCAGTGACACCAAGGAATAAACGTTCATCTCTTTGTCCCACCCGCCGGCTACTTTCCGTTACTTCAGTGGCGACGAGGATGGGATAGCTGCACGATGACAGCCAGACCACCCGAGTTCGACGACACGACCAGTAGCTGGAGCACTTACCGTGTTCGTTTGGAGGCCTTCTTTGAGGGTCACGGCATCACAGATTCATCCCCAAGCCAATGAGATAGCAGCGAGCTACGCTTTTTTCATGCGGAACCAAGCGGAAGGCGAAAAGGTACGGGACTAAATCACCGACCTGAGACGTCTCGCAAAGGATTGCAGTTTTGAGAAGTTCTTGGACCGCATGTTGCGGGATCGGATTGTCTGCGGAATACGTGATGAACAAGCTCGACGACACATGTTGTCGCAAAAGAAGCTGAACCTGGCGGAGGCAGAAGCTTTTGCTCTAGCAGCGGAAACCGCAGAAGCGAATGTCCGGACAATGCAAGAAAGGAGCTTCAACGACAACGGCGCGACAAACTTTGTACAGAAGCGCAGGATGAATCCGCAGAAGTCCGGACGCGGGCATGGATCCATGACCGAGTCAACTCAATGCTGGAGATGTGGCTCGAACCGTGCTTCGGAAGTATGCAGACACAAGAAAGCGACGTGTCACAAGTGCGGCAGGAAGGGACACCTGGCAATGATGTGCTCCAGTGGCTGCACTAACCCCTCAGGAACTTTCGCGGTGAAGGAGCTGGACGCCAGTGACGCAAGCGGAGAAGAAATGCTCTACGCTTTGGTGGCTCACAGCTGCAATAGTAACCAGTCCGCACGGCCATTCGAAAGGGATTTCATCTGGGAAGGCCGGAACCTGCGCATGCTGGTGGATACAGGGTCCACTGTCAGCGTCATTCCAAGAAGGGTATACGAGAACCATCGCGAAGGGTGGCCGGCCCTGCAGAAGACTTCACTACGCCTGACGTGCTTTCTGGGGCCGCGGCCGGTGCTTGGCCGAGTGGCCATGAAAGTCGAATGCGGCAACACTCAAGTGGACAGCTCGCTCGTAGTAGTGGATTGCGACGGGCCTCTATTGTGCGGCCGGAACACCATCCAAGCCTTCCGGAATGCTGGCATGGCACTATTGGAAGAATGCAAGTCGCAGAAAATACATGTGGTTCACAGTGCACAGAGACAGCGAAACTTCTGGCTGAATTTTCGGACATCGTCGAGGAGAAGTTGGGTTGTTGTAAGGGACCGCCCGTGAAACTTCACAAAAAAGAGGCCGCTGTACCACGCTTTTTCAAGGCTCGACCAGTGCCCTATGCGCTTCGGGAAAAAGTGTCTGCAGAAATCGACCGCTAAGTACAGGAAGGAGTGCTGGCACCAGTGAGAGTTTCAGAGTGGGCTACGCCCGTCGTGCCCGTCCTGAAACGAAACGTTGATATTAGGCTGTGCGGCGACTTCAAGCTAACCGTGAATCCAGCGACACATCTGGAGCAGTACCCGTTGCCGAAAATTGAGGACATCTTCGCATCTCTGTACGGGGGCGAGGTGTTCACCGCTTTGGATTTACGACACGCGTATAATCAACTTCCACTGGACGATGAGGCACGAACAATGGCCGTGTTGAACACAAACAAAGGGTTGTTTCCATACAACCGTCTCGCTCTCGGCATCGCATCGGCTCCAGCATTGTTCCAGCGCCGCCTCGAATCCGTCCTGCAGGGCCTCCCTCGCATCAAGGTGTACTTGGACGACATCATTATTGCCGAAAAACAGAATGACGACTCAACTCTCCGGCAAGTCTTCGAGCGGCTGCGCGAAAACGGACTGAAGTTGAACCGTGACAAATGCAGGTTCCGCGAGAAGGAAGTTTCGTTCTTGGGGCACAAGATCGACGCAACTGGCCTACACCCCCCTGAGAATATGGAAGCCATCACCGCCGCACCAAGACCAGAGACTGTGAGCCAGCTAAAATCCTTTTTGGGATTGATCATATATTGCGCCAAGTTTTTACCCATCCTTTCAACCACGGTGGTTCCACTCTACAGGCTGTTGGCTAAAGGAGCGAAATAGCAATGGAGAGCCGAACACGAGGAAGCCTTCCAGGCAGCCAAGCGCGCTATGGTAGAAGCGGAACTTCTCGTGCACTGCGACCCCGGAAAGCCGTTGCGGCTTGAATGCGACGCTTCGCCAGTGGGAGTCGGCGCGGTGCTGTCAAACCGTATTGCAAACAGACTACCCCATATCGTTTCGTTCGAGAGCACTGACACCGGCTGAGCGGAATTATTCGCAGTTGGAGAAAGAAGCGTTGGCCTTGATGTCCGGCGTCACCAAGTTTAGGAAAGCCTTCTATGACTTTGTAGTCTTGGGTTCGATTAATAACTAATTGCTCCAGTTTTTATTTCAGCGTAATTAACTTGCTAAGATAGATTGTGCAATCACGCACTGTGACGTAGGTGTGCCACAGGAGAGCATGCGCCAGTTTTGTGCCTGTGTTGCTATCACCGGTTGTGCTGTTAACTGGCCACCAGCGTAGCTATTTAAGCAGTTCTATTCTTTCAATAACGGTTTTTGATTCTGTGCAATGTGACTCACGCGTCAGTCTGTTACATTTGCTTTACACCCTTATATGTCGCGATGACATTTCAGTCATGCTCCGACCGAATAGTCACAATTTAACTCGTGTTTCAATCATTCTCATGTCATAGCTCAGCGTGTGATGTCGCAAGCCTCTCGCCCAATAATGAATTATTGCAACAATGCACATGGTTTTTGCATGAACGTCCGCTCTAACACACACGTTAATAAGTTCCATAGAGCTCACTGCTCACTCTTCAATGCTTCTCAGAAGTAGACGCCAGTATAGTTCATGCCATGAAGCCTACGATGACTGGAACTGTAGCTCGTTCAAGAACACTGGTCCATGGAACATGAAGGAAAGCAAAAGCAGAACAGAAAGTAAGGAACACGATCATGCATTGGGTTAGAATTAAGAGTAGGCATTTGTAAGGTCAAGGCATTGAAGACAACAGATCGACCAAGTGCGGTGGAGTTTTAGGGTTTGTAAAAGAAGAAACACTTGAACCAGCTAGTCGCAGGGCCGAAAGAAGACATGCAATTAACTGTTTTTTCGGCTTCGCAAGACCTCCTATGTATGGCTCAGAATCCTCCTGTAAATTAGGTTTGAACTGATTTACTGTATTTCGGTTACAGAAATCCTCTTTCCTGGGATGTAATCCCTACATCAAATTCCATTAGTGGAGGGGTGGAAAGAATGCGAACGCACCGAGAATGAGTTGAGGAACCAGTCGTTTTTGCATTTTTTCTCCCAGAAGCTATAATGTTAATTAAATAAAAAACAAAACAAATAATGTGCGAGTCTTCCAATGCTCAACCTATAGCAGTTCATTACAAAGTGTTTCATCAAAACAGGCGTACATTGCATGCTTACAGACCAGCAAAGAACGATTGGATTTAGTTTTGCGCACTGGTTTATACTATTCGGGCATTTTCATTTTAGTTCTGTGCTTTACCCTAACCATGTCTGTTAGGAGGAAGAACTAACTAACATCGCCTTTTACTGCGCCTCTCAGAAAATGAAAAAAAAAAACATAAAACAAAGAGAGGGACCGGTCCAGCAATCCCGTCCGTTGGCCAGTCATCGGCGCTGGAACGTGATGAGACAGTCACGGTCTCATAAGAGACCGTGATTGTCTACACTTTCATGCGCCATTTTTGTTTTGACTGAAATCAATTATTTTTTCACCTTAGTAGTATATTCAGGCCTCAAGAAAGGGAATTTGTTAGTTTTCGAACATGAAAGACCAGCAGGTAAATTCTTACAACGATGTGGAGAATTCCGTACAGAGTGTCAGATTGGTTAGATAGAATAACATCTAAAGGTTCTTGTGTGTCAGGGAAATACCCTACAGATTGTGGAATCACTTTGTGTTTCGAAGATTCACATTACACTCGAAATTGAGCAAAAACCATCGATGTTTTCACTCGCGGCAAAATCTGTTTGCAGAAAAACGGCGCACCAAGTGCTACTTAGCTCACTCTTATGTGAAATAGTATTTACTGCATTCGCTACATGGTACAAAAAAGCAACTTATTTGCAAGAAGAAGAGTGCTCAATTTGACTGAAATAATGAAATCACGATTAAGTGTTCCAGTTTCTCAGAAAAAGCTCTAGGTTTGCCGCTTACACAATTGTGTACAAAGCACCTGAAAGGGATATACTACCGCACCGTGGGCTATACGGCTCCACCCAGGCGCCACACACCTTCTTTTAAAAATAGCAAACTTTATGCACTGAACTATAGTGAAGACAACCCGCTGCCTACCACGACCGCGTTTACGCCACATACCGAACCAATCGCACTTCACAGCGTCCCAAGCACGCTGGGTTTATGGCGCCTTATTTCAGATCCGCTCCTTATGCATACTCTCTCTTTTAATAACATGTTCCCCTTCACCGTTTCTGGCACTGATCTCCTCGTACATGCCTTCATTCCCGTGTTTTCCGTCGTCCCCACGAAATATGCACACGAGTCCTTACCTTCTTCCACGTCAATAAAAAAAAATGTGGCTGGGAATATATCCGCTGGGTAGCTAATCAGATTCTCTTTCTCACCCACAGCTTCACGGGTGCTGCACTCCCTCAGACCAACACTAATCCAGTCTACCACCAAGCGCATTGAACCTACGCGGGGAGCTGGACTCATCAGACCCCGTTTTAATCAGTTGATTCTTGAACTCGACACCAGGCAAGAAAAAAATGTAGGAATGTAAAAGAACACGAAAAGAGCTTGGCAGGGAGCACCAGATTAGCGGATTTTAATTTTCCTCCACGTTCAGCGTTTCCGATCTAAATCTAATTTCTACTGCATGCTCGGGAACTAAGCAACCCGTTTTTTTTTTGTGCACAGCCAGGCATGCTCGAGGGTGAACAAATGTTGACTCCGATGTCCCGCAATGCCTTACTCTAATTAAGTGCTCACTTCAGAAAAGGGCTGTAAAGTAATCACACATATCCAGTGTGCCCTTAGAACGTTGCGCTGGAAGAAACCTGGCTGTCCAGTGCCGCTACGGCAAACGAAGTAGATCTATAGAGTGCTATATATTATTGCGAAAGCAATACTGCTCGCAGTCTGAGCCTTCAGCGTAGCGCAGTGGTGGACACGTTCGACCTTTTCCTTGACCTCTGGTGCGACGTCACAACGGCTGAGAAAACAAGGGCCCCAACTCGTGCCGTCGGCGGAGAGCGGCGGTAGACACGGTGGACGGTGAGCCCTTCGCTTCTCCCGCTAGGAGCGCTGCGGTCGGAGTGACGTCATACCATTTGTATAAACAGAGCTCCAGCTCGTGCCGTCGGCGCAGAGCGGCGGTAGACACGGCGGATCACCTCTGCTATGTACAATGTCGTCTCAAAAATTGCGAAAGCAATTTCCGGACTTAACCAAGCTAAACCTCTGCCAATTTGTTATTCCGAACGAAAAGTGTTGTTTGGTTTAACGTCGCGCATTGAGAATTCTTTGTGGTGACAATTTCCAGCTATATATAGTGTGCTATTTTAGGTATTTATAGTAAGGGTCCTTTCGGGAATAAGACAGAGTTGAGGGCGGGTTGTCGAAACTGGAAAGAAGATGCATTGTATGTGAACCGAAATTTGCTTACAGGAGAAACTGATAGAATATAATTGAAAAGTTACATCAGAAGAGGTTATCAAGGAAAAACATGCTAAAACATATCTTATTACAAATGCACAGAGGAAAATTCAACAATTAATGTGAACAGCCACAATCGTTGCAAAAGCATGTGGCTCAACGGCTCCAGCGGCGGCCTCAACCAATGACGTCCCAGACTAAGGATGACACCTAGTTTAGTGCAGTCCACGGGCTTCACCATCTCTCACTACTGAATAAAATAATAAAATCTCTGACCACTCCCAGCGCTAGTAGTCCAGCGTTTGTGAGCGGCAGCCAGAGTTACGTCAGCTTCATTTTCGTTCTGCCTTACCTCCTCTGTGGGCGCTGACCGTCGGTACCGCAAGCGCCAAGTGTTGCTTACACAAGGAACGACTACAAAGTAATAAGCAATATTACCCGAACTAACAGCTTTGAATGAAAATAGGATACATATAACGATACCATCACATTTCAGTATTAGGTGTTCCATTGTTTCCACAGATCTACCACACACTGCACATGTGTCATCATCATCGTTGAAATTTTTTAAGCATGAAATGCTTTTAGCCCCCGTTGTCGGCAGTGTGGTGACGTCACGCCGAGACCGAGATCCACTCATCCGGGCATTGAAATCCACTCATCCGGGCACTGAATTCCAGTCATCCGGGCTCTGAAACGAGAACATCCGGGCACCGTACGAGACTTAACGAGAATTAACGAGACTCTGTAAGCCCTCCTACGCGACCGGCATGCAAGCACCGGTTGGTCTCCAAACGAGACAAAAAATAACTGCTGCCAGTACCTTCTCAATGTTTATCAAGATATCAGTGGAGCTGTGGGTTTGATAATGCACGGAATTATAATTTCCGATTTCTAATAACGCGTGCAAAAAGCACATAAATGCCACGTTACACTTCGTTGACATACGTGATCTCTTAGGGGCTTCGCGCATCGAAGCAAAGCCGCGCAGGCGCACAGGGGCCCGGGGGAGAAGCGCTGCGTTCAAAGGGCAAGGCATCGCGCCGAACGGGTAGTGGCATTCCTCCCTTCCATTACGGTGCGGTTCGGGTGTCCACCGAGATGGCAGAGAATTACTGCGCCATTTCCTTTCCTCCAAAAACCTTGCGTTCAAATGGCAAGGCATCGCGCTGAACGGGTGGTGGCGTTCCTCCCTTCCTGTACGGTGCGGTTCGGGTGTCCACCGAGAAGACATTAGGCCCGTAAACATTTCATGCTTACTGTACTCTCGTTTACGGGAGAGGCAGAGATTTTTTGTAGCTGCGCGTTCTAAGACATTCTGACCTACCTTCAAAAGAGTAGGGCACTGCCTCTTCAGTTACCACAGAAAATTTCTTTCCTGATCTGCCTTTCCCAGTATCAATATAGTTCTACACTATGGTTCTTTTCCATTGACTTAATACAATTTTTAACTTCGGCGTTTTTAACCTGTCGCTTAATGCACTTTCTTTCTCCGCCCTCACGACCAGCATACTTACTGGTTAGTTTTCTAGTTCTCTTCCGCAACTGTGAATCAACGCTCTTCCTGTACAAAGATTTAAATACCTTAGCTGCCCACCTGTTATCGTCCAATTTCCCCAGGCGTTCTTCATATAGTATTTTACTGATAGCTTCCCGTGCATGGAACGATGCCCAGCCCATATCTCCTTGTACTGCCTCGTTTGTGGTTTTACCGTGGGCACCTAGTGCTAATCTTCCAGCAGCTCCCTGATTTACGTCTAATCTCGACTGAACTTCCTCCCTTAAGCACAAAACCGCATTCCCGAAAGTAAACCCGGCATCATTATTCCTTTCCAAATACCTCTCGGTACTTCATATTTATTGTACCCCCATAATGCCCTATGTTTCATTATCCCGGCGTCTCTTCGTCCTTTTGCCCTAAGAGACCGTTCGTGCTTAACCGTTTATATCGCCCTTCGTTTAGCAATATCCAAAGGTATTTGTATTCGGCCACTTTTGGTATTTCGTGGCCTTGTATTGTAAGCACCTGATCAGTTGTATCTTTGGAAATCATCTCACCTGACTTAATTACGCTAAAACTGAATCCTAGAGCGCCTCCTTCGTCTCCACAACAATTAACCAAAGTTTGTAAGCCTTCCTGGCTATCTGCTGACAGTACAATATCGTCCGTACACATTAAACCCAGGAGCCGCTGCTCAACTACATTTCCGCCTAATCTGTACGAGAGATTATAACCTAGATTACTTTCTTGTAGCCTTCTTTCCATATTTATCACATATAGTATGAACAGCAACGGTGATAGAGGACAACCTTGCTTTAATCCTTTGTTTACCCCCACAGTTGTGGTACTTTTTATCCCTTCCCATGAAATTTCAACTTTATTATCTCGGTAGATTTCCTGTAGAAAATCAATTACCTTATTACCGATGCCTACATCTTTTAATATGTTCCCCAGGAGTTCCATGTTCATGTTATCGTATGCACCGCTTATGTCAAGAAAGGCTAAATAGAGAGGTTTGTTTTCCGCCTTAGCTATTTCTATGCATTAGGTAAGCACGAACAGGCTATCATTTAATCGCGTACCCCTTCTGAACCGATTCTGAAGTTCTCCGAGTATCCTATTAACTTCTACCCATGACTGCATTTTTCATTTCACCGCCTGCATTGCCAGCCTGTATATAACAGATGTTATCGTAATCGGACGGAAGGACTTGATGTTCATCTTATCTCCTTTCACTTTATAAATCAAATTCATTTTGCTCTGTCTCCAGCTGTGCGGAATTTGCTTATTTGTTATGAATGTCTAAAATGTTTTAGTGTTTCTTTGCGTCTTGGGCCAAGTGCTATAATCAGCTTACCTCTGATACACGCAAATCCATCGATCACATCAAGACCGGCAAAAAAACTGTTCGCGACAAGCCCCAGATAGCCACAGAATTTAATCTTTTCTTTCAGTCAGTTTTTTCAGATTCCCGCCCCCGACCCTCTTGTTTTCACGGCACGAGCAGTGTCAGCCCGGAATTTATATCCTATGAGGGCATCTTTTCTATGGACCTAAATCTGAATCCTAAATCATCGTGCGGCCCTGATGGTATTCCAAACGTCCTCTTGCGCCGTTACGCTGAATCGCTTGCCCGGTTTCTTGTTGTCATTTTTCGTTTGTCTTTTTCTAGTGCCGATGTCCCGTCTGACTGGAGGCTCGCACGTGTCGTGCCTGTATTTAAGAAAGGTGACCGCTCTCAGTTAACCAACTACCGACCGATATCTCTCATCAGCACTTCATGCAAACTCATGGAACATATCACTTCCAACTACATCACTGATTTCCTCGGTAGTAAAAACATACTCTCTCATTTCCAGCACGGTTTCCGCAAAGGCCTGTCGACAACCACACAACTAGTTTCCACAATTCATTCGTTTTCCTCCGTTCTCGATAGTTCCGGTCAGATTGACGTTATATTCCTGGACTTCAGCAAGGCATTCGATAAGGTTACTCATTGTGGTCTGTTATTCAAACTTGACGAGCTGGGTTTGCCACGAACTGTAGTTGACTGGGTATCGTCATATCTTGATAAGCGCCAGCAATTTGTTGATTTCGAAGGGCACCATTCCGACGTCCTATCTGTCAATTCTGGTGTCCCGCAGGGCAGCGTCCTAGGCCCTCTTCTTTTCTTAATTTATGTAAAAGACTTAACCTCCGTCATACATGAAAGCGTCAGTATTAGATTATTTGCGGATGACTGCTTGCTCTTCAAGGCTGTTCAAAATAGCAATGATCAGGCTGTGTTTAATGACAGTCTGAATGCTGTTTCCAGTTGGTGTGATCGCTGGGATATGAAACTGAATCCTGATAAAACTGTTTTCATGCGTATCACAAACAAAAAGTCTCCTCTTGATCACCAGTACACTATCAAGCAGATCCCCATAACTCAAACTGACTGTTTTAAATATTTGGGTGTAACGATTACAGAACATTTAACCTGGTCCGCTCATGTTGACAATATCTGCTCCTCGGCGCGCCACAAACTCGGCCAGTTAAGACACAGACTCAAATACAGCCCCTCCCATGTAAAGCTTCTGGCCTACAACACACTTATCAAATCTAGATTGCAGTACGCATGCAAGGTTTGGGACCCTTTCACTAAAAAAGACATTAGCAAACTTGAACGGTTCAAAGATCAGCAGTTCGCTTCATATATAGCCGGTACCGACGACATGACTCCCCATCTGAATTAATGAGAATCAACAACATCAAACCCTTAGAGTACTGGAGAAAGCTAGCAAGAATTAAATTCCTCTTTAAACTCTACCATTCTCAGTTCCGTCTTGACCCTTCATTGTATGTGAAACCTTCAACAACTAGAGTAACAAGGCATTGCCATCCGCATAAATTATTTCCTTTGTTTGCCCGCACCAATAACTTTAAATATTCTTTCTTTCCTCGAACTATAGCAGAATGGAACAACCTACCCCCTCATGTGTATGTATCCGAAAATGTGCTTTCCGCCATTGAACAAGTACTTGATCGTTAACTATTGTTTGTTGTTTGTTGCGACTTGTTTTATTTTCATGCTCCGTGTCGCTTCTACTGAATTCTGCTGTTGGCGTCGTCTTCTTCTGGTCGTCGGAGTTCTCTGTAAGTTTATCCCACTCCTGCTTGGGCCTTAGCGGCCTGCAGTATTGTATAAATAAATAATAATAAATAACATTGGAATGTCGTCCATACCTGCCGATGTTTTTTTAGGAATATTTGCTTCCGCCTTTTTCCAGTTAAGTCTAGTCAGTTCTAAGCTGTTCTCTATTGTGCTGTCCTGTGTTCTCCCTCCCTTGTGGAGATGACCCTATTTTTGTTGCTAAATGACACAGCTATAACAGACGTAATGTAGTTCACAGCATCGTCTCCCTCCTAACATTTTGCCTCAGCATCTTTAATCTGTTCCTGCTTTCTTTAATTTGTTTTTATTAACCAGCTTATATGGTTCCATAATTTTCTTGACTCCCCTTTATTTGCATCGCGATCTTCAGCCAGCCATTCATCAGAGGATTGCTTTATTTCAGCCTGGACGAGGACCTGAACTTGCTGTTTATTTTGTCGATAAGATTCTCATTTTTCGCCTATTTTCTTTTCAGATAAATGCTCCCTCTTTGCTTCTCTGTGTTCCCTTGAAGCCGCCCGTCGTTGTTCGATGGCCTCCTTAATTTGCATACTCCACCATCTTCGTGTCTTCCTCTTTCCTCTCCAATGGTTTACTCCTTTCTATTCTTTCATTTTTGTAGTGACGAGTAGTGCTGACTGATTATAATCCCACTTTTCCATAAGGCGTATCTCGATTGCTTCGTCTATATCGGCTGCTATTAGCGCTATTTGTTCGTCGTTTAATTTTGCATTCTCTTTTTGACTTCAATGCATTTCTCTTTTTACTAGAGCTCCCAACTGTCGACTGATACGTTTATGATCACTTCGTAGGCTGTACTTCCCCTCTTCGTCTGTTTCCATTATTGCGAGCTTGCTGTAGATGCCCTGCGACATTAGACAGTAGTCAATAGTTGTTTGCCTGTTACGGAATTCCCACGCGATTTGTCCCTCACATTTAGTTTCTCTATTAACAATAACTAGGTTGTGCCGCTCACAGAAGTCTAGCATTAACTTCCCGTTACAATCTGTGTATCCATCCAGATCCTTGATGTGGCCATTCATGTCTCCAAGCAGAATAATATCGGCACCGTCTCCAAACTGCTTTATATCGTCATTGAGGCACTTGACTAGATCCTTGTTTTCTTGACTGCATTTGTCCGCAGTCCCTAAATAAACTACCCCTAGCCATGTCCTTTTGCCAGCAATTGTACCTGATACCCAGACAAGCTCTTTGTAAGTTCATTTTATTCCTTGCCAATTTGTTCCTTGATGTATCAGCATACCTACTCTTCCACCCTTCTTTTAAGTTGTTGTTCTGTTGCACCCTTCCCAGAAATAGCCATTGATTAAAGGTGGCTCTTGTAGATCCCTCAGATGTGTCTCGCATAGAGCGTACACACCTACTTCTTCGACCTTTAACTGGTGTTCTATTTCTAGGCATTTAGCTCGCTTTGTACCCCCTTGCATGTCTATGTAACTGATCCTAGCGTTAAATTTCTTTTTCGTAGCTTTATTTCTTTCTTCGTAGTTTCCTAGGATGGATGGATGGATGGATGGATAGGAGCGCCCCCTTTGAAACGGGGTGGTGGCAATTGCCACCATGCTCAGCTTTTCTTTATTTATTATTTTTTTTGTTTACTGTGTTGGCAATTCTCATTAAGATTCTCCATCAACTTTGCCTACGGTTTCCTACTATTCTAACCTTATGCCACATCTCTGCTTTTCAGCCACCAATCCTCCAATCGCTTTTTGCTGACTTCCACTGCAGATTTATTTACATGACCATTGTTATCTTTAAACCCTAGGGCCTCAGAAAGAGTGACTGTGCCTGCATCGACATCCGGATGGATACCTATATGTATAATGTAATAATGTAATGTGGCATGCAGCGCCACCTGCCGTCCGGCGGGCCAACTCACCAATCGGGATTTAGTGGGAGCGTGCAGCAGGGCTACATGTGGTGGTCAGTCGGAACTTCAATCTGGGTCATACTCGAGTGGGATCTGTGGTACCCGTGTGACAGCAGTATGTAACTGATCCTAAAAAAGTTCAGTATTGGCGAGTCTGCTGAGTTCATCTTGCGAGACTGGGGACATGCACCACGCTGCCATATAGCGTCGCCACCTCCCACACTAAAGCGCTCGTCCAGAACATAGACCGAAGGGTAACACACAAAACTAAGATGAGTGTACAAAACATCACTATTCTGTTTCTTCTCCCTTGCTTTCTTATTGCCGGCAGTGTCGATTGGTGGGCCTGGACACCAGCCGCGGCACACTGCACGTATTCACCCAATTTCGAGTGCTGACAACAAATACAGAGCATTAGAATACGATCCTAATCCAACCGACAACCGGGGCTCCATATCTTCCCAGACGCAAGGGACAAAAGGACAACACAGAACCGGTTGTACTATAGCAAACAGAAGACTGCCGGACTTTTCATAGGGGTGAAGAAGTGCTAGCTGCAGCTCTAAGCCTTTACACCCACTTCCTCTTTTCCATCTTTTTAGTGTACTTGCTCTGAGGTTCGCCCGTTATGATTCAAGCCAGCTGGCAATGGTGAAAATCTGAATTTTTCAACCATGACCCAAAAAATCGCTCACAACAATCTGTGCTCATACGGCTGCCGCTTCAAAAGCATCACCAGTAACAGTACAGCAGTGTTTAATCAAGAAAAAGAATGAAGCATAGGAAAGATGACGCTCTTCCTGAGCCATAAAGGCTCCTTTCAACGCCAGTGCCCTCGATTCGTGCGGACTATAGGAGACATCCGAGTGCTCGAACGTCGCCGGCACAGGGGCCAAATCGAGATTGATGGATGTCTGCGGTGGACCGCTATCGGAAAATGCCGACGAGGGGGCATCCGATATTCTGGCCTTACGCCCACAACCGGGGCAAAAAGCAGAGGCAGGAGCCAGTTGTATGTGTTGTAACCGTACTTCGGACCACGTGGGCCCGATCAAGCCGCTACCGTGAACATTCATCGAGGCCTGCTGTTGTAACCGTAATTCGGACCACGTGGGCCCGATCAAGCCGCTATCGTGAACATTCATCGAGGCCTGCTGTTGTAGCCGTACTTCGGACCACGTGGCCCGATCAAACAGCTACCGTGAACAATCACCAAGGTCGACAACCCCGCGACGACCATGGGAAGTGGGATGTTTGGAATGCCCCTCCGAGCCTCAGCGGATTAGTGTAGCAAGAATGTCGAGGGCCATTGTCAGCAGAAACCCCAGCGACCACAGCGGAGATGACCACTATAGCGGCGACGAAGGCAGGCGAGGCCCAGGAGCTTTTGTCCGAGCAACCACCGTGAATGCGGAGGCGACTTGGCGGCGCCGGTCACGCTGGCGGATAATTGAAGAATTCTGTGTCCCCGACTCGCGTTCTGGGCAATCGGCGGGGAGGCAAGTTCATTCCCCTGCTGGAGGACTTCGGGAGATTCCTTTCCCGCAGTGCTGGATGAGTCAGCATTCTCCCCCTCTCATCGGCCCAGCTGTGGGAGAGTGGAAAAGCTCGCACCTGCCCAGCCGTGGGTGGTGACAAGAACGTCCCCTTCGGTCCATCGGATTGGACAGTGCTCGTCGACCATTATTCCCCAGCCAGGGATCTGGGGAAACCGGACGATATTTAACTCGGCCGTGAGTGTGGCCGAGGAGCCGGCTAGCTCCAGTCGACTACGGTTGACGAAGACGTTCCCCTTCCACTGAGAGCCATTCTCAGTCCCGCTCTATGTAAATAATGTAAATATGTGAATACAGTTTTTTCCTTCACTTCCCCTACTCCCCGTCTCCTGCCCACGATTCCTTCCTCCTTCGGCAATGCGGCGGTGATCCTGGATCCGATGCCTGGTGGGACACGCTTCTAGCATCGGCAAAATATATCAACTGGTTGGCAGCGGCGGGATCTTCCACGCTTGGTCCTGGCTTCAGCAGTGGTGAGCGCTTGACTTTCTTTAAGAATCTGCCAGGCTTGATAACTCTGGAAATTTATCACTTCCTGTAGATTGTTTTTTCTGCACGTGCTCGCTTAAGCATTTCACGTAGCAGCTTATTTTATGAAAGTCCTCGTTCGGAAGTTGCCATGGATTTGAGCAAGCTAAAGAAGCCAGAGTTGATGTTGCTGTGTGAAAAGCTGGGTATTGAGGCCAGGAAGAGTCACAGAAAGCCGCAGCTGATTGAGGCTATTGAGGAATGTGGTGCTAAGGAGGGAGACAAAATTTTGGAGACCTGGGAAGTCATTCAGGAGGGAATCAGGAACGCTAAGGAGGAGGCCGACAGGGTTGAAAGGGAACGCAAGGAGGAGGCCGACAGGATAGAGAAAGAACGTCTTCGTCTCAAGGAAGCCGATGAAAGGCAACTTGCTTTAATGCGTTTGGAGTTGCAACAAATTTTAGAGGCGAAGCGCGCCGACAGGAATTCGACATTAAATCAGGAGGTTTCGGCGCGAAAAGAAATTAAAGTCGGCAATGAAAACTGCGTGTCTTTGCCAATTGCCTGCGTCGCGATCGAGAGCCCGCTCGAGGTGCGTCTGACCGAGGCAGCCGTCTCCCAAAACCTGCCTAAGCAGCATCCCTCGATTTTCTCGAATCGCTTGGATATGCTGCCCCAAGAAAAAGGCCTTTGTTTTGGAGATAACGCTGCGCAGGTCCTCACCATTTCGGAGGCGCGTGAGGTCGCTGCGCCAGCAGAGCACGTGGTTGAACAGGGCAAACCTCAACCTGTAAGCCCGAAGCCTGTAAATTCTCGCGGTGACGAGCCAGAGCCGGCTCTAGTAAAGACTGGCGATGAAACGGACGCCGGCGACTTAAACTGTGACGGCTCCGCGCTACCTAATGACGAGCCAGCCCAGGACTTACTCACTACTGGCACAGGGGTAAAGAGTACCGATAGTAGTGCAGGCGATAGTGAGTCTTCCGAATCAGGCGCAAGTGATGAGCTGGGGCTAGGTGAGGAATTGAATACCAATCTGGTGTTACCCCACTCGGATGGCTTTCTCGAACTCCTTCGTGTAGACAGGGAAACGTTCACCGCTGAGCAAGAGAAAGACCAATCTCTACGCAACTTGAGTCACCAAAGTGACATAGGTGTGTCACGGAAGAACATACCTTTCCAGCTCCGTTCTGGCCTGCTGTACCGCCAGTATAAGGATAGGAAAGGTATCCAATACGACCAACTTACTGCCCGCGTCGCGATCGAGAGCCCGCTCGAGCTGCGTCTGACCGAGGCAGCCGTCTCCCAAGACCTGCCTATGCAGCATCCCTCGATTTTCCCAAATCGCTTGGATAGGCTGCCCAAAGAAAAGGGCCTTAGTCTTGGAGATAACGCTGCGCAGGTCCTCACCAGTTCGAAGGCTCCAGAATTCGCAGCGCCAGCAGAGCACGCGGGTGAAGAGGGCAAACGTGACCCTGTAACCCTTATAAACTCTCACGGTAGTGAGCCAGAGCAGGCTGGATCACAAATTGGAAATGAGGCGAACGCCGACGACTTAACCTGTGACGGTTCCGCGATGGCTAGTGACGCGCCCCGCAAACCAACAGCGAGGGTTTCCACGGAGCGGCAGCGTAAAGAGGTGGCCAAACGGGAAGAGTTAATTAAGGGGAAAGTGCGGCTCTTGTTGACTGCTCGACTGAAATCCGAACCGCGTAGCCGCCCCAATTTGGCACCTCGGTGCTCAAGAGTTCGCACCCGCCCCGTGGGAACACAAGCCAAGAGAACGCCACGCGCGAACCCAATCCGAGAGAGACAGATTCGGTGGCACGGCATTCGCACTCGTTCGTTCCCTTCTCGCATTCTGCTTTCTGAGCGTCAGCCAAACTTCAGAACCGCGAGACTTGGACGAGGAACAGTTAAGGGTCCTAAGCTGAAATTCCTAGCCTTGTGTCCTGTTGCACCTGCTAGAGCAGCAATCCGACCGCGGCCGCGCAGGGGGCGGCTGAAGAATAGGAATCAGTAAATTCCTCTAATCGTAACGCTGTTTCTGGACAGTTTCGAGGAATCATCCTATTCAGTCTATTGCTTGTTTCTTTTTGTGCATTTAACTCTCCTGTACAGAAGTGCAAGCTGAAATTCCTGACATTATGTCAATGTCTCATCTGCTAAAGCAGCTGTCGGACCGCGGCCGCGCAAGGGGCGGATATGACGCATAATCTCATATTGAGTTTAATGCTTGTTTTTTGTCTTTTGTTCATTACACTCTCATACAAAAATGAGAGCGAAATTTTGGAGCTTGGCATTGCGGGACGTTGCAGAAAATAGCGAGGTAATGGCAACGCTGTTGGCCTCAGCCGAAGCTTTCCCGTGTAATGCCCTTTCCTGACTCCCCGGACGTTAATCCGCTATGCAAATTTGTATTTTGTTTTTTTTGCTTTAGCGGGAATCATTTTTGTCTGTTCTGTATGTGTGTTCAGCAGCTCCACCTTCCCTTCGTGCTCTCACGGGCGGTGGCTTTCTGTGACATAAACCGTGCTACGGCACCCCCCCCAAAATTTTAGAAAATTTTTCCCTTTTGACTAATCAAGCTCTGTGTATTCTGGTTTGGTCAAACTTGGAAACTTTCGGAGGAGGACGTAAATTTCACGCGACAGCTCATTTTTTCTAAACAGACTTTGTCGACCGAAAACAGCTTGGCAGTTCTTAAAGTCGGTTTGGCGCTTTCTGCTGGTTGGGCTGTGTACCTTGCTGGTTGAGCTCGTTACAGCTGTCAACGAAGCAGGAAGAACCTTTGGGCCCAGCTGTGACCAAAAGCCGAACGGACACAACTCCAGGTCTCTGCGCGCAGCAGCGTTGGCTGCAACCACTACGAGACCTCTTCGGGCGGCGGACGTGCTGTTGTAACCGTACTTCGGACCACGTGGGCCCGATCAAGCCGCTACCGTGAACATTCATCGAGGCCTGCTGTTGTAACCGTAATTCGGACCACGTGGGCCCGATCAAGCCGCTATCGTGAACATTCATCGAGGCCTGCTGTTGTAGCCGTACTTCGGACCACGTGGCCCGATCAAACAGCTACCGTGAACAATCACCAAGGTCGACAACCCCGCGACGACCATGGGAAGTGGGATGTTTGGAATGCCCCTCCGAGCCTCAGCGGATTAGTGTAGCAAGAATGTCGAGGGCCATTGTCAGCAGAAACCCCAGCGACCACAGCGGAGATGACCACTATAGCGGCGACGAAGGCAGGCGAGGCCCAGGAGCTTTTGTCCGAGCAACCACCGTGAATGCGGAGGCGACTTGGCGGCGCCGGTCACGCTGGCGGATAATTGAAGAATTCTGTGTCCCCGACTCGCGTTCTGGGCAATCGGCGGGGAGGCAAGTTCATTCCCCTGCTGGAGGACTTCGGGAGATTCCTTTCCCGCAGTGCTGGATGAGTCAGCATTCTCCCCCTCTCATCGGCCCAGCTGTGGGAGAGTGGAAAAGCTCGCACCTGCCCAGCCGTGGGTGGTGACAAGAACGTCCCCTTCGGTCCATCGGATTGGACAGTGCTCGTCGACCATTATTCCCCAGCCAGGGATCTGGGGAAACCGGACGATATTTAACTCGGCCGTGAGTGTGGCCGAGGAGCCGGCTAGCTCCAGTCGACTACGGTTGACGAAGACGTTCCCCTTCCACTGAGAGCCATTCTCAGTCCCGCTCTATGTAAATAATGTAAATATGTGAATACAGTTTTTTCCTTCACTTCCCCTACTCCCCGTCTCCTGCCCACGATTCCTTCCTCCTTCGGCAATGCGGCGGTGATCCTGGATCCGATGCCTGGTGGGACACGCTTCTAGCGTCGGCAAAATATATCATGTGTGCTTTTCAGCAGAGAAGCGGCGGTCGCAGCTAGCCATCTGACAGTGACGAATCACGGCTTGCAAAATCGATCAAAGAAGCCGCAGGAATACCGACTTTTGTGTATATGCCACACATGCATTTTTGGAGCCACCACGCCGTGTCGCCTTCTAGCCATCTTTCCTGAGACGCTGGGGATCCAATGTGTGCATCGCTCACGATGGAGTTGATGTGTTCAGCGAAGTTATCGGCTTAAGTAAGTGCTGAACGAAGTCGAAGAAAGACAAATTCTGCGTATGCGTATGCGTGCACGGGCGTGCGTACGTGTGGTATGTTTATTGCTACGCAGCACTGAACATTGGTTTTGGGGGGAAGGAAAGGGCGCAGTAAGTGTCTCTTTGTGTGTCTACTCGTTCTTGGTCCCTTGTCCTGTTTGCGCTATTGCTCCGAAGTATGAACCAACAAGCCCAAGTTTCAACGTTGTAAAGTGTCTCAATTCTCGTTGGACACCTCAACCCCGCCGTGGGGCACGTCCGGCCAGTGTGGACAGTCACTCATCTTGCCGGTAACAAGTGATGCCGCCCACATCGGGCTAAGCACTTGATGTTCCGTTGTTGTTGTGGCAGTTCCGTTCGGTTGATGTTCAGTTGCTGCGTTTTTTTTTAGTGTGTGTGTGCCTGTGCGAGATACACAAATTGTGATGTTTATGCTCGATTTAGTTTAGAGAGCTTAGAGTTTAGTTTAGAGGAAGCACTTGATTTGTGAACTCTGCTATTATCACCGAGAAAGGAACGAGCTTGTTCCACCAAGGTCATTTGCTGATCTTCTAACGGATCAGGGGTCAACCAGGAAAGAAGTAGGTTGCTTGTAGAGCTTCTGTAAAGCCTAATTGCAAAGAAAGTTGAGAAAGTTGAGCGTTGGCTGGTACACAGCAACCTGAATTTTTCACAGTGACTGTGTAGAGGAAATGATCAAGTTTGCATAAGATCCAGGTAAGTGACGTGGTGAGGAGGCGATAGAGATAGGACGGCGCAGTGGTGTGCAATAGTTATTGCATTCTACAGAGCAGGCGGACTGATCGTGTTGGTATCGATGGGTTTGGTGATACTTCTACTGGTTTCTAACATGCACTTCCTTTCAGCTCAGAAAACCGCTTAGGTTCGTTCAGAGCGAAGCTCTTAGGCGTCCGTTTCTGCGTTTCGCGGCGTCGCCGTCGCCGTTGTCCGTTGTAACCAGCAGTGGACAGCCTTTAAAGGTGCACTGAAGATGATTCTGAACATGTCTTTTTGCCGCGGGAACTCGATCCACACGTTCCTAGCATTCTTAGAAACAGTTACTTATTGCCCTGTGTGGCCGATTTCCCCAATTAAAACGACTTAACGTCCGGCTCCCGCCTTTTTTTTTAATTCTGCCTCGTACGGTGGGCGGAGTCGACCAACGCGTGGAGCGCCTTTTACCCAGTCTCGTGGAAGCTTTGCTTTCCCTTTATTTTGTTTTTTAGGTTTCCATGAATAAATAGTTTCATTCGCAGATAATATAGCCGCAAAATAAGCCCGAAGAAATAAAAATACGCGCGGACTATTTGCTACTACGGACTACTACGTATTACTCCGCCGATGGCAGAGCGGCAAGCCGCCACGGGACTGGGTGAAAGGCGCTCCACGCGTTGGTCGACTCCGCCCACCGTACGAGGCAGAATTAAAAAAAAAAAGGCGGGAGCCGGACGTTAATTCGATTTAATTGGGGAAATCGTCCACACAGGGCAGTAAATCGCAGTTTCTAAGAAAGCTCGGAAAGTGTAGATCGAGTTCCCGCGGCAAAAAGACAAATTCAGATTTCTCTTCAGTGCAGCTTTAAGCTTCGAAAGCAATGGAGCGGGAGCTTGAAAAGGAGAAAGTAAAAGCGCAGCCTCCTCCCCTCTTTACCAACTGGAGCACCAGTGGGGGGCGCAGCTGTGCATAGCACCGTGACGTCACACAGCAGTAGTATAACGAGCGCACGCGGGTCGGCGGTGGCAACTACACCACCGCTCCTTCGGCAGACGTCTCCTTGATATCGAGTGAGTGAGACGCATGGGTCCGAAGCGGCCCAGTGCAGCGCCTCCTCTATACTTTCTGTGCCTGGGAAAACGAGAGGCGAACCATGGGAGCCCGCCGTCGGGGCTAGTACGGCCTTTCGCCGCCACGCGCCGCCACCGGAGTAGGATCGCTGCCGCGCCGTCGCTCATAGAAACGCAGACCGTTCGCTGCTGTTCTGTCGTTGAGTTTTCGGTTGCATTCATGTCGTTTCAAGTACAATCAAAACTTTTTTTAAAAGGGAGCTCGGAAGCACTTGTCGCTAAGGGTAACCGGACCATTTTAGTCGTTTCTTTCGCGGCTACTGCTGTGCAATGCGCTCGCGCGTCGTCTGCTGCGCTGATATGACAGTGCGCGCCTGCTTAAATCCACTGCGTGGAAAATTGTTCTGTCACCTCTAAGTTCACTTGTCTGAGGGTCGTTATTTGAAAGCAGTGCTTGGCAGCAGCTAATACTGAAAGCTTGGGCTCTGGAAGAGCTCCGTTGCGTGCTGTTTACTCATGTAAGTAGCACGTAAAGACGTTAGACTGCTTCCAAAGCGGTACTTGATCCCACGTTTCCTCCGTAAAGTTTTCGAGAGTTTCCATTGTCGCCACCGAAGCCAGAGTTGGCGCTAGAAAATGTGGAGCTTTGCCATGTGGTTTCATCAATTGATCTGCCGCGCACCTCCTGCAAGACTGCATGGTGTCTCGAGTCGCATCGTTGACGCTCAACTTGAGCGTGTATGGTACGCGCGAAAAATGCGCCCTGATGTCAGTGCCACCAGCTATGTAACGTGAGACGCTGGATCATCTGCCTGCACATAACACTGCGCAGATATAGAGGTTCACATATTCAATAACAGTGCGTTGTGAGTCAACACTTACTCAAACTCGAAAAAAAAAAGTATTTATTGTGGAGGCTAACTTCTACACGGCAGTAAAACGTACGCCATCCTCAGAGCCTCGCGTACTTTCGCGAAAGGGGCTTTTTTGCGAAATGTTTAACTACGTCATGCTTGTCACTGACATTGAATGCGTAGTTGCAGGGAAGCGGCCTCAGGAAACGAATCGATAAGGTTCATGAGCTCGTTGATGCCATCGCTCTTGCACTTCAGCAACTTTGAAGCGCAAAGAGCTGGTACAGCGTGCTCTACTAATGTAGTGAGAGGCTTTTTCAAGGTCTGATCGTCCTGCAGGGCGCGGTCAGCAAAAGCTCTTAATGTGTCGAGAAGAGAAGTTGATCTGACGGGTAGAGCAGCCCACCCGGTACCAGCCAAGACCGGGCCCGGTCTTGGCGGCGGGTGAACTGAAGGAGTGGGTGGATGCTAACCGGCTTCGTACACAAAGTAAGGCAGTTCTCGCAATCCATATGCTCGCCAACAACTCGCACAATGTAACCGCCCACATAAGCGATAGCCGAGGTCTGAAGCGACGGCAGGTGCTGTGGCAAAATTGTGGTAGTAAGCCTCTGAAGCACCAATCTTGCTCTCGACAGCTTCGGCGCTGCTTGCACAGTCGTCGTCAGGGGAGACTCTGGAGCTGAAGTAGAAGTTGGTTGCGCAGAAGAAAGGACTTCAGATGGTAGGCGTCTTGACATCGAAGCACATTCTTTGTGGGCAATATTGGATGCTGAATTAGACGCAGCGATCCCGGTCTTCAGTAGCTTTTCGAGACCTGACATTGCAGCTAGAACATCCAACATGCTGTTACACCCGGATGACATTCGCAAACTACCAAACAGGGATGCAATTGGATCGCTGTTGAATTTTCGGGTGAGGAAGAAAAAAAAACTTCTCTTCAGTCAGCAGATATTTGACACACGCCACTGTGGAATAGGTAGTGATCAGAATTGTCTGATAGGTTTCGTCTGTGAGAAATTCACGGGCATGCCCAGATCTTTTTTTTAGCCCTTCTAAATACATAGGGAAAGTCACTTCAAGCCATTCAAGCCGCGGATCAGCACTGTCGTCGAATTGGCGAGCATCCGGAAAATGTTGGTGTATGTGCTGCGTCGTGTTGCTGATATCGTGAAGTACGAACCACCAATACACGTTCTTCATGAACGTAATGGTTGGCCCTGCAGCTGAAAATGACACGGCAGAAGTGCGCCCAGCCCGATCCTTGAAAAAGAAACGAGAATCGTACTGCGCGCGGCCGATAGCCGAGCGCCCGCCGCGCGCGACGTATTCTACTCACACAGCGCCACCTTGCGGCAGCCGCGAGCGGCGGCGGAGCCGGCGCCCGACGGCCTGAGGAGAGCGTTCGCCCAGGCACAGAAAGTATAAAGGAGGCGCTGCCCAGTGATACCGGGACAAGCGTTTCAGAGTAGCGGCAGTGGGTTGACCACAAGGCTTTCGCCAAGCACACTTTAGAATTTCCAAAATGACTTTGGTATTTTATTGAGGAAAAGAAATGCGCAATATTTGTCTCCCACAGATGCGAAACCAATAGAGCGGGGGTCGGCTTGGAAAGCAGAGGGTAAAATCTGTAAATTGGTTTTTGAGGAAAGGAAATGCGCAGTATCTGTCTCACATCTCGGTGAACACCTGAACTAGAGGGAAGGGGCATAACGGCCCTCTTGGAACAGTGGACACCTCAATCGTGCTTTAAGCTACGTGGTGGTCGTGACAGATGTGCGCTGCATGGTTTGGCATTAACAACACTGTGCCAGAAACGCTGCCACCTGCCAGGGTGGCAGGGTGGGTGGGGTCTTTAATGTAGATATAAAGAGAAGCGAGAATTTCTTATTACTTATGCGGGTGGTGGTGGTGGTGTGACACTTTTATTGGAAGGAAGGAAGGAAGGAAAAACTTTATTTTACTCTAGTCCTTTTTCCTGCGGGTTGGGAGCATCTTCAGAGACGTTTTCTCCTTGATTTTACCCCCAGGAGTCTTCTCTGTCGAAGTCGTCCGCCTCTAATCAGTGGTCGGTTGCCCTCAGTCCAGGGCTCCGCTGGCCACTGCCGCCCGTTGAGCTCGCTGTACCAGACCTTCTTGGTCTTCACAGCGGTCGCTGGACAGCAGAGTCTCCCACTGCTCCGCACTCGGGTTTTGTATTTTGGGGACCACGTCTATCTTTTGGCAGGCCCATGTGATGTGATAGAGAGTAGGTTTTCCGTCGCACCAGGGACATTTGTCCGCGTATATGGTAGGGTGCATTTTGTTTAGTATATGTAGGTTTGGGAAAGAGCCTGTTTGTAATTGTCTCCAAGTGACAGCTTCTTCTCTGCTGAGAGATTTGTGCGGTGGGGGATACCGCAATCTTCTGCCTCTGTAGTTTTGTAGTATGGCCGAGTAATCCCTGGGTGCTGGCGCGAGTTCCGCGGGCTCATCGGATGCTCGGAAAGTAATGTATCCTCGAGCTATCCTGTCGGCCTCTTGGTTCCCTGCCACCCCCGTGTGCCCCGGTACCCACACAATTTTGTGTGGGATCTTGTCGCTTTGTTCTTCCTGGTTTTTAATTCTGTCGCTCGCTGCGAGGAGTATACGGAGCGCGTGACGACCTATCCTGCCATTCATGTAATTTCGGCAGGCTGTTTGAGAGTCGGTGAGTATTGTTAGCGACCGCCCGGTTCTATAGCCCTCCGCCACCGCTAGAGCAACGGCTACTTCCTCGGACTCTGCAGCTGTGCAGCCTCGGAGAGACGCGCTGGTCATTTCGCGTAAAGACGAATCGACCACCGCCGCCACAGCGATTTTGGTGTCTCCTCCTCTCCAAGACGCGTCTGCATACACGGTCGTGGCTTGAGGAGCGTATGTTCTTTCGATGAAGTCGGCCCTCGCTTCTCTTCTGCCTCGATGGAGATTGGGATCCATGTTTTTTGGTATTGGCGCTACCTTGAGGGTCTTGCGAAGCTCGTCGGGGATCGTTGCCGTCCTCGTCATTTCTCGCATCTGCTCGCGGTATCCGAGCCTCTGCAGGAGCGCTCTTCCAGTCGTTGTCTGCAACAGCCTGAGTTTTTGCGACTCAAGCTGCGCCTCTCGTAGCTCCTCAAAGGTGTTATGTAATCCCAGGGCCATGAGTTTTTCGGTTGACGTGTTGCGCGGAAGTCGGAGCGCTGTCTTATACGCTTTGCGTAGCAGGGCATCCGCTTGTTGTATTTCGTTTTTGTTGAGGCACTGGTAGGGTAGGCTGTACGTGATTCTACTAACTACAAGGCTTCTGACTAGTTTGAGTGTGTCCTCTTCACGCATGCCATGTCGCCTGTTGGTGATGCGGGTGATCATGCGTGAGACTTGTAGTGTTGTTGCTTTGAGCAGGGTAAAAGTGTGAGTACTGCGCTGGTTGGATTGAACCCACATGCCTAAAATTCTTATTGTTGTCTTTTCGGGGATAGGTGTCCCGTCAAGGTAGACGTTGAGTTTTAGGTCCTCGTTGGTTGGGACGGTCCGGTTTTGCTTGCCTCTCCAGACTCTCAGCAGTTCCGATTTCTCGGTCGAGCATGCGAGTCCTCTTTCTGCGAGGTATTGCTCTACACAAGAGGCCGCTTGCTGTAGCCTTTCTTCCTTCTCTCCGAGACAACCCGTGTTTGTCCAGACTGTTATATCGTCAGCATACATTGCATGCCTGATGCCTTCGATGTTCTCTAGTTTTCGAGCTAGGCCTATCATAGCTATGTTGAAAAGTAAGGGGGAGATAACTGACCCTTGGGGTGTTCCCTTATTTGGAGTGCGAATTTTGTCCGATCGAAGGTCTCCTATGCCGATGGTGGCAGTTCTGTCGGACAGGAAGGCTTTGACGAAGCCGTGGATTCTGCGCCCGCAATCCAGCTTGTCTAGGCCCGTAAGGATCGCTTCGTGGCTGACGTTATCGAATGCCCCTTTGATGTCCAGGGCCATTATGACATTTTCTCCCGTCCGAGGCACGTTTCGCAGGACATCTTCTTGTATTTGGAGGAGAACGTCCTGCGTCGAGAGCTTCGCTCTGAAGCCGAACATGGTATGTGGTACACAGTCGTTGTCTTCCATGTAGTTTTGCAGTCTTAAAGTTACCACCCGTTCGTAAAGTTTGCCAAGGCACGACGTGAGTGATATGGGCCTGAGGTTTTCAATTTGTAGCTTTTTACCAGGTTTAGGTATCATTATTACTTCGGCGTGTTTCCAATCTTCGGGAACCGTCTCCGCCTCCCAATGTTTGTTAAGAAAGCTGACGAGCTCTTGTATGAGGTCGTCGCTCAGGTTGCGGATTAGGGCGTTGTCGATTCTGTCCGCTCCGGCTGCCGTGTTTCTGGTGGTGTTTCTTATGGCCGCGTAAACCTCTTCCACAGTTATGGGGCGGTCGAGTTTCTCGTTTTCGGCTCCTCGATACGTTCCTTGGTATCGCGGGGGGTTGTGATCGCCGAAACATTTTTCTCGTGCCTTCTCCAGTAGGGTGATGTCTGATCCCTCGAAGGAGTGGATGAACCTGTGGATGGCTTTATTGTTTTCTGATTTTATTTTGGTCGGATCGATTAGTGCTCTTAAGAGATTCCAGGTTCTGGCCGTGCCTAGAGTTCCCCTAAGCGAGTCGCTGAGTTGGTCCCAATTTTGTTTCGCGAGTTGCATCGCATATTCTTCCGCCTTTGCCGTAATTTCTGCTATCTTTAGTTTTAGTTTCCTGTTGTGTTTTTGCTTCCGCCATCTTTTGGTGAGACTGCGTCTCGCTTCCCATAGTCTGAGGAGGTGGGCGTCTACTTCAGGCGTTGCTGTCGTTCTCCTTAGGCTTTTTGTGCATCGTTGTCGCGTTTCTCTCAGCATGCCGCTCCATTCCTCCAGTGATTGGATACCGCCTTCAGATTTGTTGCAAGCCCCGCGAAACGCGTTCCAGTCAGTGATTTTCGCCTGTCCAATCTGGCGTCTTATGGTGTCGGATGCTATTCGTGTCCGGAGGATAAAGTGATCGCTGCCTAGATTTTCCATCATGTTTTCCCACTGTGACTCCCTGCTCTTCCTTACGAAGGTGAGGTCCGGGCATGTGTCCCTGCTCACGCTATTTCCGATTCTCGTGGGGGTCGCAGGATCTGTGATTAGACTGCAGCCAAAGTACTCCGCTACTTCCACTAATGTTCTTCCCTTGATGTCTTGTTTCTGGTATCCCCAACTCCTGTCCATGGCGTTGAAATCTCCTACGATGAGTGCATTTTTTTTGGCCAGCTTGTGCGCTCCATAGAACAGTTCGAAGAGTTTGGCTTTTCTTTGTCTCGGCGGGCTGTACACGTTAAGTAAGAACGTGCTGCTTCCCTGTCGCTTTTTCGGAATAATTTCAACAAGCGCGTGCTCGATGTCGGTGTCGGCGATGGTATCGTGCCTGATGGCGGTAATGGTTTTGCTGACTAGGACGGCCGCTTTACCTTCGTTTTGACTCTCGTAAACCTCGTACCCTTGTAAGGTCGGCTTGATTCCAGTCTCTTGGAGCGCAATTACATCAGGAGGTGTCAGTTGTGTGTTTATATATTGTTTTAAAAGGGCCTGCTTTTTACGGTAGCCTCTGCAGTTCCATTGCCAAATATCTAAGTGTTCTTGTTCTTGCCGATACGTATTGATCATGTTTACGCGTCACTGCTGTTGCCTTGTTCGCTTGCGAAAGCTGTTAGCGCTGGACGGTTGTACGCTTTTTCCCTAATGTTTTCGGTATGTTTTTGTTTTCGAAAAGCGCTTCTGATCTCTGCGATCTGCCCTTGGAATTGTACTTGCATCTGTTGCATTTGCGATTGGATTTGCTGCATGATATCCTGCATCATCTGCTGCATCATCTGTTGCATTCGTGTTTCAAGGTCTCCTTCATTCGATGCCTGTGGTTGTTGTTTTGGAAGTGCTCTAGTCGTGTCGAGTTCCCGCTGTTGGTCCTTTAGTGTTTTTGTGAGTTCCTCAACTTTGCGTTCGAGCTCGTTTTGTTTGATTCGAGCGAGTTCTAGCTCGCGTCTGAGCGCATCGCTGTTCGCGTCCTTCGGTTCTGTGACGCGACTGTCTTTGTTGTTTGTGTTGTCTATGTTACTACCCTTTCCTACCGAGTGCGAAGCAGTGGTAGAAGCCCAGCTCACCTTGCTGCCGCTTGTCTGGGAAACCTTCTTCTTTTTCTTTTTCTCTTGCTTCTCCCCCTCCTGTGGGCCGGCTGGTGGTAGAGGCGGGAAGGAGTTGGACCTCGATCGGCTCCTCGATGTCTCTCCCTCTGAGCTGAGCCATCGCTTGGGTGGTCGCCCGCGTTGGTCGCTCCGTCCTCTTTCTCCTGTGGGTTTTGGCCTGGCTTTTTTCAATCTCTCTCGGCACTCCTTGGATCCGGTCCGGTGTGCCTCGCCACAGATTATGCACTTGGGCGTGCACTCGTGGTCGGCGGGCGGGTTTGAAACTCCACACAGTCCGCACACAATAATGTTCGGTGTGGGGCACACGTCGGAACGGTGTCCTTGCTGGAAGCAGACGTAACATACTTGCCTAGTGGGGCGGTACTGGTAGCATGGTACTTCACCTCCGTAATAAATGACGAATTTCGGCAAGACTGGGCCGTCGAACGTGAGCACTGCCGTCTTGGATTTTCCGAGCATCCTTGCCTGAAGTATGGTCACTCCTTGAGTTCTGACCCGTAGGTGTGCTTTAAGTTCTTCGGGAGGGGTACCTGGCTCTACACCGTGGATGACGCCGCGCAGGACGTCTTCCGGTGCTGCCACGTAAGCGTTTACATCATAAGGCTTTCCGTCGAATTTGAGACGGGTAATGTGCCGCACTAGCTGAGCCGTTTGCTCGTGCGGAGTGCTAACGATAATGATATTGGATCCGGTGCGAAGCCTTACAAGTAGGTCCTCGTCCTTACATTGCTGGCCGCACGCCATGACAATTGCGCGCGCTACTTGGTGGGTGGTGAGGGACTTCACCATGAGTCCTTTCTTGGGTCGAATAATGATCTTGTAGTCGCTTCTGGGGAGTGGCGGCATTCTTCGCCTAGGCCTGCTCTGCCCCCTTGATCCATACTTGTTGCAGCCGGTCGCATCACCCGGTAATTTTCCGTCTTGAGGATTGGCGTCCGGGCCGGTTCCCGTGCCTTTGCGTTCCTTTCGCCTTTGAAGTTTTCTCTGGCGCTTGGATTGTACAAGCTCCCAGCTGGCATCGTTGTTGTACCCGGCTGGCTTCGACGAGGAGTCGGACGGGATCTCGTCCTCACTTCCCAAGTCGGCGTCTCCGAAGTCGTCTTCATCCATCACTTGGAATTCGTTGAGAAGGACGTTTGACGATTGTGCTGGCACATCGTTGTCTTGGCTGGGCCCCGCCATATGGTCCGTCTTTGAAACGGCGTCGATGCTAGGCGTCGGCGTCGTCGACAAGGTTAGCGGCCCATGCTCTCACGATGTCGAGCTGGGTGGCCCGTTAGGGTTAGCGGGCCGGCGCCCGCTTTATAACTTTCAAGTCCGGTAGAAAGCCGAAAACTGGTCCTACCTCTTGAAATATCTATCCTGGGGATCCAGCACTTGATATCTTTCCGTTCCGAATAAAATCCGGTGGCGAGAATGATTTCGTCCGGTGGAATTTGCTCAAAATGTGCGGAACCGATGCGACGCGCGTCCGCTTGCTTGAACCGCCATGTAGCGTTCCACACTTTTATTGGAACATCCTTTCTATTGGGCGTTCAGTACGTCCTGGGCCAAGGCGACGAGGGCACGTTGCAGCCTCAGATCCAGGGAGGCGAGCCAGATGGGCCACGGTGGGGGTGGGGGGAAAGGATAGGCGGGGGACTGGAAGGCTGCGTGGCACTGTGTAAGGCAGTGTTCTATGTCTTCATATGTGTGTCGACAGTTTGGGCACTGAGGTGTGGAAGTGTACCGGTATAGATAAAGTTTCGCTGGTGTATGTAAGAGATTAAACTGTATTCGGCGAAGAATGCGAGCTTCACGGATCGATAAGGATGAGTGTGGTAGTGGTAAATCAGCTAAGTCCAATTTTTGCTGCGCGTAGTATTCGTCGACAGTGCGTTTGTAAGCCCTGACCGCCTGCCCCGTCGGTGGTCTCGTCCATGGGATCGCCGGCGCCCGGTGTATAGTTTCGCAGGCTAGCTGGTAAGCCAGCTCATGGCCGGGGATGCCCATGTGACTAGGGATCCACCGAAGGGTCACCGGTCGTGAGCTTAAGGTTAATAGGGCGGCATCTAAGGCCGATCGGGTAGGGAAAGAGAGGACTCTTTCATCGAAGGCACGCAGAGCTGCCTACGAGTCTGTATCGACAACGTATTGGGGGGCGGGAGGGGGGGGGGGGTAGGGTGGCAAAGTATGTGATGGCATCGGCGATCCGGTGTCTTTCTAGGGCGAGCGTGGAGGGTGGGGAGGTTTATGGACCGGTTGTGCGAGTGCTGGTTGTAGAGAGGGAAGGGTGGAGGAAGAAGGCTGCTGTGGAGCCCGCGGTTTCCGTGAGACAGGCGTCTGTGTAGGCCACCGCCGCAACGGCGAAAGGTGGCTTGTAGTTGCATGGGTATGCTTGGCGGCGGCCGGCGTGTGTGTGTGCAGACATGTTGCGTGGAATGATTGCGAGGCGGAGGTTAGGGGGGTAGATCGGAGACTGCGGTGGGTCTGGGAAAAAGATGGGTGCGTAGGGAGTCTGGGATAGTATCCACCGCCCAGCTGGTGCAATGGACAGGCGGATTATTTGCCTCTTCCGGTGTAGGTTAAGGAGGGCTTGAAGAGGGTGCAAAAGGCCTGTTCTGCACAGGGTTCTGTAGAAGCCTGAGGGGGGAGTCCTAGTGTTGCTTTATATAGTGAATTGAGGGCCAGGGTTAGTTTGTCTTGTTGTGTACTTGTAAGTGAGCAGTAAGGTACAGGAATTTGTTCAGAGCCAGCAGCGCTTGAGCAAGGCTGCACTGCCACTACCAAGACCTATGCAGATGGCCTGCAAGGACCTCCACGGCCACGAATACAATGCTCACTGACGCCCAGACTAGCGGCCCCTGCCGCGCCAAGACGACTCCAAGAACCTACCTCCACCCGGAGCCCAGGCTCCAGCATGGATGCCGCCAGCGTCCAGAGCCAAGAACCACCAGCCTCGAGACATCATCCAGGTGGGCCACTTCCCACTCCCTCAACTCCCCAACCTGCACCAACACACTCCGTCACCCCCCCCCCCCCCCCCAACAACCCAACAAACCCGATACCCTAGCCCAGCTTCAACTTGACATGCAGGCCCTTGAGACACGCATGAACCACCTGGCCTCCCTCTTTGACACCATACCACAACGCCAAGAGGCCCTGGAACAAAAAAAAATTAGGAGTCACTTTGGCGACTAAAGTGGTGCAAGGCGAAAGCCTTAGTGCAGCATTCTGTCACGAATGTGGTTGTGAATTTTGATTCAAGTGCTGCCAGCGAATGACGCGTCCATTGGCTGTCTGCGTGTGTTACTGATGTGTGGTTAACATGTTAAGCTTCGCCTGTAAGAGTGGAACGCGACAGCGTCTTGCAACGCTGCCAGGGAGTCCACAGAACGCCATCGCCAATTCGGCTGTACGCCTTGCTGGACGGTAAATTTATTTTTTGAGGAAAGGAAATGTATCTCTCTCGCATATCTGGGCGGACACCTGCACCTCGCCGTAAGGGAAAGGGGGAAGATGGGAGTGAACGAAGACGCCGTATTAGCTAGACGCGCCTTTGTTCATTCCAAACCATTCAGCTGGCATTACGGAGTGGCTAGCGTGCTCGTATCGCACTCCGGAGACCCTGGTTCGATTCCCCAACTCGACCAATTTCGTTCTCGGTTTTATTGATTTATGCGGTCTAACTAGAAAGGTTAATTAGGCTATTTCATATTTATATTATTGTGTTTCTATCCATCGTGTTCTGTCCTTAACCTGTCAATTGTTGGAACTGTCTAGGATGTTCGACACAACGTATATGAAACGAGCAACGTCTTACTGAGTGGGGAAGTGCGTGGTGGTGGAGGGAACGCGGCTTCGTACTTATGTTTTTTTCAGCAGCGTCTCCTTCCGCGGACGCTGTTGTCGCTGCGGCGCGCGTCTTTCTTTTCTTTTCCTCTTTCTTCTGACCTCTTCATTCTCCTCTATCTTAATTAGGCTAATTGATTAATTAAGCAATTAACTAAACTCAGTCCAACTTAGTTGGAGCATCACTATACGATCCCTTTGATTGGTTGCATGGTTACTAGCCAAAGTACAATTGGCCCGATTTGAAATTCGCGCACTGTGACGTCACGAGCATTTCGACCAATTGAAAAGCGTGACATTTTCTGTCGACAACTCCTGCTTACAACGATGAGGCATTAAAGGCTTCCGCCTTAATACAGGTACAAACTGCAGATAACTGAGCCCACACCTCTAGTCACTACACTCTCCAACGCCGCCGCCAAGCAGGCAGAATTCATAAAACAAATTCAGCATACACTTACAGCCCTCTCCTCCCCATCTGACTCCCCAATCCTTGAAAAGAAAAAAGCCCTGAGGCCGTCCTCATAGTCCCCACCCCGAGGACATATCAGGCTATGACACGCCCCCCATTCCATAGCTTTCTCCAATGGAACTGCCGATGCATCCGCACGGCACGTACGCCCCTTTCCCAGCATCTCCTCACCCTTCCACAACCCCCTTTCTGGCCTCCTACTCCAGGAAACCAGAGTCGAACGCACCCTCCCGGGATACAGAGCGATTCATGCGAGTTCTACGGATCGAACACCGCTGGTCTCAACATATATCCGAAGGGACCTCAAATTCTCAGTGCTCCAAATTCCTGAAGTACTCACACAGCATCTAGTTGCCGTCGAGCTCTTCCTTGCACCTACATCCCCTCCCGCCATTCTTGTTAACTTCTACAACCCCCCCAAACAACATTCCCTCCTGCCCCACCATTTCGACTTCCTCCAAACAATCACTTCACTGCTCCTTGTGGCTGGCGACTTCAACGCACCAAACACACAGTGGGGCTACACAACCACATACAAAGCAGGGCGTTTACTCCACTATCATATATACTCTCGACAACTACTCTTTGCTGAACGACTTTTTACGCCCCACTAGACAGGGTTCTTCCTACCACAGAGACACCACACCCGACCTGCCCTTCGCTCTATGCATTCCACATGTTACTTGGCTCAATACTAACACATACCTACTTCGCAACCATTCCATCCTCCAACCATTCCATCCATACCCACAAACACCCCCGACGCAGGGCGAAGGTGCGACACACTTCGTGGTCAGACTTTCGCCGGTTATTACCCCCCCCCCCCCTCCCCCATCTAACCCCTCCGACTACGCTTCATGGGTCTGTGATCTCAGAAACACCCAGTCACGGACAACACGTGAAATTTCCGACCCTACTCCCCGTGACAACCCTGATCCTCTCACCTTCTACGACTGTGGAAGTGGAGAAAACGTCTCCAACGCACATTAGCTACACAACCACACAACACACAGCTGCGTGACAAAATTCAAGCACTCCGCAACGACATTATCTCCCACTGCAAGACACTCGACACCGAACACTGGACACGAACATGCGACCGTTTAGACGAAACTTTACATCAAAAATCATCCTGGTACCTTCCCCGCTCCCTTCGCGGACCTCAACCTCATCCCACACTCACTCTTGAACGCCTCTTCGCCTCCTGTACTCCAACAGAGGCTTTCACTGACCTTCAACAACTTTATTTCCCACTCTCACAGTCCTCTTTAAACTCACCATATCATGGCCCAGCCCTTCCCGCACTAGACGTCCCCTTCACGCACACAGAACTTGACACAGCACTCGCGCGTTGTAACACACACTCTGCCCCCGGTGCAGACAAAATCACATACACAACTCTCAAGAACCTTCCCTCCGAAGCCAACACATTTATTCTTAATGTCATCAACGACGCCTGGACCTCTGGCACCCTGTCAGTGGACTGGACATCGTCCCTGGTCTCATTCATACCGAAACCCAATGAACCCTCAAGCATCAATAACCTCCGTCCTATTTCCCTCACCTCCTGCGCGGGCAAGCTCTTGGAGCACATGGTACTTGCCCGCCTCACTTCCCGTCTTCAGGCCACCGACTATCTCCCCCACACCCTCAATGGATGCAAAGCTTGAAATTGCATTGTGAAAATTTCGATGTTTCTTTGCGTTTTTGCTCCTCTGAAAGAAACGAAAAAAAAACCTTTTTCTTTCTTTCTCCAAAATTGCCGTGTTGTTTTCAGTACTTCACATCTCTAGTACAGGACCCTGCAGTAGGAGAGAGGAGAATCAGTTTTTTAAAAAGACCAATAATTAAAGTTGAAAAACACCAAGAGAAAAAGCAGCTTGAAAACAGTTAGAGGTATACTTGTTGCACACATTACAGGTATGCCATAGCATGAGGAGCTTGTTGGTTCATTTGGCAGTGTCACATTCTTGTGTCGTCATGGGAAAGGCTTCATAGCCTAGCCATGTGCTATCGCAATCCAAGCTGGGCGTTAGTTATAGCGGTAACAGTCGAGTGCTCAAAATTTCCCGTAGCAGAGCTGCCTGTATATTCTTTGAGCTGTAGAGCATTCCCAGTAATGGTGTTCCATGTTTTGTTAATGTCTCTCTAACTTGTTCCCTCTACCGAGAAAACAACTCCTCGATGATGTTTCTGTGATGCTTACAGATCTTTGTTCGTCAGTGAGGATTTTCTAGTCATTCAGCATTCATTGTGTTGTGACGAGTTGTTTTGGGTTTGATGGCACATAGGCAGCCAAGGGCATCACGCGCCAAATGCAGGGTATAGGAAAAGTTTTCTTCAGAGTTTTATAAAAAAAAGTGAATACTGATCAGTGGTGTAGAGGGCCGAAACTTTCGTTCGTACTGATTTGTAAAGAGAAAGAAAAGCAACTTTAGAAATGGCTATTAGTGGAAGTTTTAAAGAGTGTCACGTAACCTCAGCCACCAAAAGGATCTCGATGCTCCGAACCGATCAAATAAAACAAAGAAACATCGCCCCTCTTCTCAGGAACGAGAAAATGGCTGAGGTGTATCACCATATGTAGCAGGGCACAGGGTCGGAATTCAGAGCTTCTAAAGAAGATCTGCTACCCTTAATAAGCTAAAAACACTTCGGATATCAATAAGCGCATCTTGATCTAAAATCAATGCTGAGTGTAGAGGAATTTCTGCAATGTAGCATGCAATAAAATATTTTCTCTCCAGTGATTCAAGTTTTGTGCATGAGACTAACATGTGGTTCATGGTAATTTCATTTCCGCATTTCACACAAATAGGTTGGTCTTATTTTGTTAGTAGAATGTTGTGCGTAAGGTGAGCACGCCCAATAGAAGGTGAGCATAAAATTACTTTTATGAAACGTTCCTGGTGACTGCAAGTTTGTCATTCACCCAGTACTTGCTTCACCAAACGGAGTTTGTTATTTTTTTCGTTGTACCAGGTTTCCTACTATTTAGCCTTGAGGTTACTGTGTATTAATTTCATGCAGTCTCTGTGGGGTACGTTCACTTTCTTGATTTCATGCGAGCTTGCGCAACACCCTTGTCGGCTCTTTCATCACCACATTTGTCACATGGCTCGGCACCCAGCAGAATTTGGTTATATGTCCCTGTGTTCTGAAATTTCTATGTTGTATACTGCGTTTCCTACTAAGGGTTCGACTGCATTTCTGCAATGTAATGCCTTGAGTACGCTAAGTGAATCCATGTAGATTGTGTTGTTTGAATGCTGTTATTTACTGTTCTGCCCACAGCTACAGAGACTGCATAATACTCGGCTGTAAAAATGTATGTACAGTCTTTGTCCAAAGTAACCAGGCTGCAGGGTTTACTTCTCAGACGTATAGTGAAGCTATTACGCCCGCTCTCAAGCTCTAAATTTCTGTATGGTAAGTAGAACCCCTGTCCTTAATTTCAAAGACGTTTTTGGTCTTTAAGGAAGATGTGAGGGGCCTACTATACGAATGAGAGGCAAACCATGCAGCATGGTTTCTTTTGACAAAGACTGTACAGTTAGAAAGCCTAACTATTTTTTACCAGTTTCCGTGTATAACCGCGCTTCCGACATATTCTGCAGTCTCTGACTCATCGGGGTAAAACTCTGTGTAGTTCGCATATTTTACTTGCACTGCCCGGTATTCCTGTAATACGTGCTCGTGTGGCGCTTGTTTATTTTCGGAAGTGTGTTAACGTGAAGTCACACACAGTCGGTAGGCTGTACCATGGGGGCAGGGGGTCGTGCCTGGAGGCGACATCAGGAAGGCTGTCCATTTTTTCCAAGTTTTGGCAACTATTTTCGAAACGGAGAATGAGAGGTCTGGCTGATTTCGGTGTACTGTTGAACAGTGTCCGGACGTGCACTTTTCAACAATCGGATAATAAATATGTTTCGATAATTTAACAAAACTTCTGTTTGGGCTAGATGGTGCATAGCTATAGATGAAATGAAATTTAAGCGCACACGAAAAACGCACACAAGAGGAGATACACACAAGACAGGCGCTAACTTCATCTGATTTATTCGCAGGTAAGAGAGCGAAAATATATACATAAAACGAGACATGCGCAGTAAAGAAGCAGATCGTCATATCACAATGCGTGCTCAAGGTATCTGCAGGCAGAATACAGATACCTTGAGCACGCATTGTGATATGACGATCTGCTTCTTTACTGCGCATGTCTCGTTTTATGTATATATTTTCGCTCTCTTACCTGCGAATAAATCAGATGAAGTTAGCGCCTGTCCTGTGTGTATCTCCTCTTGTGTGCGTTTTTCGTGTGCGCTTAAATTTCATTTCATCTATAAAATATGTTTCGGTAGATATCGTATTTTCAGTACATATGCGCTCGCGTGAGCATTCTTGTTCTGTCTGCTAGGGATGGTTCATTTGTTTACACACAAAGGCTACTTATGGGAGATGTTCTTTATGCTCCGGTTGAAAGGCGAAGACCTAAGTTGTGAACTGGATCAAGTCGATTCAAGTATAATGTCCTGGCTAAACCATAATCCACGGATCCATAATTTAAACAGGACCGCACTAGAGAGTAAATAAAGCTTTGTAGGCGGCTAGTCGGTCGTGCATACTGTGACTGGGGAGCGCTAGGTTCAAGACAAGGGAACAACACGAGACACGAGAGCAAACGAATTTGTCCTCCGACGTGGAGGAGAAGGCTAGTTGTTCGCCGCCTCAAAGGGCGGAGGGACCTTTTGGAGAGCTGACAGGGCAACCTTCGCTGTCCCTGCCGGAGGCGTGGATGGCCCTGCGAGAGGCTTTGCCTGAGCAGTGGCCGACCCGATGTGGCGCACCGACCAAAGCTCCATATCGGCAAAATATGTTTTTGCTATGAAAGAGAAAGTATTCATTGTCAACATTATTTATCTGCTTGCCTCTGTCAATGATATGCCTTCCTTTTTCTGCAGAGTTATGACTTCATTTTCAGTTTTCCATGTAGGGCAGGACCTTGAGTATGGAAGGTGTCCCCTCAGCAGTTCGCACAGTGCATTTGATCTTCACAGTTTTCAGACTGATGATCTTTAGAGGCGCATTTTCCACACAGTTTGTGCCCGCCATAGCTCGGCGAACCACGGCCGAACCCTTGGCAATTGAAGCAACGGCGAGGATCAGGTATGTGGTACCTCACATTGATTTGGAGGTAACGGACTTCGATTGACTCACGAAGAGTACTTTGCGCAAAAGTAGGGACTATGTGCTTCCTCGGATTTCTTTTCCTTATTTTCGCATTTTAATTAGGTGAACATCAATGACGCTTTGCTCAGCAAGCCCTTCTTTGACCTCTGTTTCAGTGAGGTGGAGGAAATAATTTTCTGAAATCACACCACGGACACTGTTCAGTGATTGGTGGGCAGTAATAGAGACAGATACCTCCTCCATGGACACAAAGTTGGAAAGTTTTGGATGCTGGACGTTATCTCAGAGTTCGAGCAACAGGTCTTTACTGGCAATTTTTGTAACTTTGTAGCCTAAGCGCAAAACACCCGTAAGACATTTCTCAACGACGAATGGGGAAATTATGTTCGCGAACTTTTGTTTCTTCACTATGTAAACATGGAACATTGGGAAACTTTTCTTGTTCTTTTCCATGAACTCTTGGGTGACATCGGTCCGCCCACTCTTGAGAGTGCGATCATTCTATGAAGGAGGGGAGACGCAGAATATGCGTTTTTCGGCTACGTTGCCAGCCACCAACCACGGAGTCCGATGAGGGGACGGGACAGCAACTTGCAAGCAAGCTCTGCCCATGTCAGCTGTAAAACTGTGACCAAATATGACGCAACTCAAGGTAGTTGACCCCACAAGGTTAACCCTCACTCAACATTCATTGTGGCCACTGCAACTTAAAATATTATGAATTGTTGTACGGCATTCTCCTGCTGTAGTTACAACTTTTGACACCGAGCAAAACCCCTAGTCACATGCCATAGAGGTAAAAGCTTATCTTTGGTATTTACGGATTTTATACATGCCAAAATGTTTTGTAGTCCTGAAAATGCGTCATGTACACTGTACCATGCAGCACTAATTGCACAGGCAGCCTCTGTATGCAAGAAAACAGGTACTTTTCAAACTCAAAATTTTTTCTTAATTTTACTTGAAAATGCCATAGGATCATTGTACATCAAGCTAAAGTATGCTTGTACGTACACTGCTTCTTTTGTAATGACAATAGTCGTGTCAAATGCTGTGGCCAAAAAAAAAATTAAACGCGCTTGCTGAATGTATAACTAAAAAAATTTAAAAAATTTTGGTGGTACTTTCTGATTTCAACAAGCACCTGGAACATTTAGTGCTTTAACCCAGCACTGCAATTTGGTTTATGCATCTTCATCACACGGGTAATCACCACAGGCCGTGTACCAAGCCCGAAAGTGATAGCAGGGAAGGGGCAGGTGGGTCGACGTAAGCATGCGTTTGACACAGAGGGCGAGCTGTTTCAACACCTGTTCCCGGAAGCCTTCGGAAAAAGCCGAGTCCGTCAGCGCGCTGCTGAGGGGCTGCGAGGTGTATCGGCAAACACACTGTCAGGCACTTCTATTTTAAAGCGACAGCGTTGAGGGCCCCGTGCCGCAGAAAAGCCGTGGTGTCGTCGGCGGTGGCGTTTGCCGCGAGCGAAAAATCCCAGGAGCAGTAATAAATAAAACCGAGTAGGGAATTGGTCGAGCTGGAGAATCGAAACAGGGCTTCGGGAATGCGAGAAGAGCACGCTAACCATTCTGTCACGCCAAGCTCGATAGTTTGGAATTAACAAAAGCGCGTCTAGAGAATACGGTGTTGAAGGGTGCTTGAATGGCATGTACTGTGATGTCCGTTACTAATATGAACATGGGAATTGCAGAAGTGGCAGTTAAGCGGGTAGCAAAGTACAGAGGGCAAAACGCTTGTCTAGAAGACGTTCTCGGAGTGTTTCGTGCTGAACACACGATATCTAGCGATAGCGTTTGATTAAAAATGGTATGGATGTAAGCATGTGCAGTTAGCCTCATTAAATTTCATTGTCATATTTTGCCTTCCTGGTCGCAGCGGCTTTGGGAGCTGCGGAACACACAGCTTGGTTGTTCCAGACATGTTTTCTGCCCTCTGTACGTTGCCGCTACCTTTCCTCTTCGATAGATGGCGCACATAGCGTCTTCTAGCCGGCACCCACTAAAACCTCCTCCACGCAATGTACGCCACTGCCCCAACAGATAGCGCGCCGGCAGCGCCTCCCGCAGTGACTCTAGCCTCTCGTAGTGGGGCTACAGTGACCTAGAATGTTAGGTAGTGTGCTCACTCCACGCCGGCTCAATGGGGGAGCCAGCGTTTTGGGGGAGCGATGGCCCAGCGAAAGTCGACAGCCTTCTGTTTCGCGGCGCCGACAAGAGGTGGCGCCACAGTAGACTTCACGGTAGGATTTGCCGTCGCTGTCAGTGCGCCGTGTGTATTTGTGGGCTCGTTGTTGTTCTGTTGTGCGGTTTTGCGCTGGTTTGAGCGCTTCTCGGTGCCGTATGGTGCCACGTATGGTGGCACGTATGGTGCCAGTGCTTGTTCAAGCTTGTCCAGATAAGCGGCCTTCAAATGCAGTGTGAAGGCCCTCCAGATTCAAACTTGGGTGCCTGCTTATGACCACGATGAGCACGTAGCTAGAAGTGACTGTAGGCTTGATTTCTACGTAATAGGGCATGTTGCACGGAAGTGTGTATTGAAGACAAATTGCCAAATGTGCATTACCTTGCTTACAATGCAGTCTCCCAAAGAAAACTGTTTCCCTGCGAGGCTGACAAAATACCGCGACCATAGAGGACTGCTGTACCCATCGTCGCAGCTTTATGGATTTGTGTTGAAGCTTTAAAACCTCTACACAAAAACCTCACATAGCCAACTTCTTTCTGCAGTGTACTTCTAACCACTTCCAACACATCAAGAATGCTTTCGGAATGTAATTCATTGCAGCCAAGAAAAAGGCGAACGGGCAAAACACCTTAAACTGAGCCGTTGCTGACGCTGCTCTGAAGTGCTAGAATAAATTGAAAGAAAAAGAGGCACAGTGGTTTGGTTTACGGGGTTTTAACGTCCCTGAGCGACACAGGCTATGCGGGACGCTATATGTGAAGGACTCCGGAAATTTCCGCCACATGGGTACAAGGCACTGTATTCTGGCATTCTTTAACGTGCACTGACATCACACAGTACATGGGCCTCTAGAATTTCGCCTCCATCTACATTCGCGCTGCATCGTCTTGTCTTTCTTTGTCCGTGTCTTAGGAGTGCGCTGTGTTTTACTCCCAAGATAAACTACCAACTAGCCCGCTCTTCCACCCTTGCAAGCATCGACATTCGGCCGTCGTGACCGGGTTCGAACCCGTGTCTTTCAGATCAGCAGCCGAGCGCCACAACCACTCAGCCACCGCTGCCAAAGGCGAAATGAGCGAGCATAAATGCATGCAGGAATGACAAATCTGCCTCATTATTTTTTTTTTTCAAATAGCCGTGGATGCTGCATGGCTGTCGAAACAAATGTGAAGTCACTCTTACTGTTGTGTCGAAATGGTTTCGGTACGCGCACCTCGTGTTCAGCGCAAAACGCTAATTGTAAATAATGTATATACCCCCCCCCCCCCCCCCTCCTTGTACTTTGTCTCACGTGTTTCCCTTCTACCTACCGTCTCCCTGCCCCTCTGTTTTCTGTGTGCTGCAGCTTGGCTCCTTTCGAATAGAAATAACTGTTGCCGCCGACACTCTCTCCACTCCGCGTTTGTCCCTGGCATGAATCAAATTCCGTCACACCACATGCTACTACTATTGACTTTAAGTATTAATAGAAAAAGCTGTATGACCCCTCGCTATGCAGTGCATTATAACTACAGGGAAACATTTCGGGCACCAGTGACAATACGTGATCATCCCTGCGTGCCAAGCGAATACTGATAAAAGCTGCTCATGTAACCCCTCATGCAATGTCCCTTGTGGATCTCTGAGAAATAAACACGTGCACATGCCAGAAATTAGGTTCCATTCAAGATATGCCAAGTCATTTCGATGACACCCACGCGAATGTTGCGATAATAATTCAGTTTGTCGGCGCGGCTACCACGGCTACTGCGACGACCGCCGAATGCGCCACTCGGTTTCACCCGTGAAGACGCGTGCAGCGCCACCACGCGCCACCGCGCCCTGTCGACACCGGCGGGGTCACCTTGAGCGGGCCTGTGAGCACACTACCCAATATTCTACTTCACTGCAGTGGGGCCGTGCCGGGACGCGGCGTGCGGGGAGAGAGAGAGAGAGAGAGACAACTTTGTTGCCATAGATTGGCGGGATTTAGGGCGGTTTGGCTTGGTGTGGCCCCCAGGTGAGGGCGACTACCTGGGCCCATGAAAGAGTTCTAGTTGGACGCTGTTGTCTGGCCTTCTTCGGAGGGAGCTGGCAGTAAGGTTCGAGGGAGCGGATTTCCCGCGCAGCCCCAGAGGATGTGCGCCTGGGTGGCGATTTCTCCCATGGTAACAGTTTTGGCAGACGGGGTCGTATTCCCCGTCTGTGATGAGCGAAAATCTAGAATGGCTAAAGATGGAGAGTGTCTTCAACATGCGGAACAAGGTGGCTTGCACTCGATTTAAGTCGGCGTCGCGAGGCGGGAACTGGCGCCTCATCTTTCTGTGGAGGTTGCTGATTTCGGCAAAGTTTGGGGAGCCTCGGCAAGAGCGTCTGAGTGCATTGCGCTGGCCGCCCGGTTGGTTAGTCCTCGGGCTAGACGGTCGACCCCTTCGTTTCCAGTGTTTACAGCGTGGGCGGGTACCCAGACCAGGTTGATCTTTTATTTATTTTATTTATTTATTTATGGCATACTGCAGGCCGTGAGGCCCAAGCAGGAGTGGATGCAGAACAGAACACAAATTGAGCAATAATACCAAAGTGCAAGCAGAAAACGAGCAGCGCGAAATGACATGGAAAAGAAAAAGAAACTATCAAAACAAACTAAAAACAAACTAACAATGGTCACTTATCAGGTCACGAGACCGTACACACGAAGCTGGTAAGCTGTTCCAGTCACTGATGGTTTGTGGTTTGGTCGGGACTGCAGCCGCGAAGGATTCGTGCAGCAGGGCGGCGGATAAAACCTGCCGAGTAATTTTGGATCACTCTTATGGAATCGCTTAGGAGAATGCGAGTACTTCGGTCCGCGCTGGCCAGCGCGATGGCGGTTTCTTCTGCCGCTGTGAGAGAGTGGGTTCCTGCTGTGGCGGCGGTCACGAGAGTGGATTGTGGCGTGGTTGCACAGGCCATGTATGTGTTTGCGTTGTGGCGCGCAGCGTCCACGTATATTGAGTGTTCGTCGGCAAGGTATGTGGCATCTAGTGCTTGGGCTTTCCGCGGACGGCACATATCATGGCGGCCAGGTAGCATGTTTTTGGGGATTGGTTTTATGACTAGGCGGCTATGGACCCCTATCGGAATGGGCGCCGCAGGGTGGACTTCGCCTATGGGGTTGATGTTCAGACGGTCAAGTATGAGCCGCCCGTGTTTAGTGCGGGAGAGGCGGTGGATTTGAGCGGTCTTGTGTGCCTCTATGAGTTCTATGAGCGTGTTCTAGATGCCCAGTTGGAGGAGATGCTGTGGGCTTTCGTACTAGGGTAGCCCCAGTGCCATTTGTACGCTGAACGTATATTCACAGCTTCCTCGTCCTTCCGGCGAAGGTGATAGTGATTCCCTATCTAACATATGTCAATGAAGTGGCAACCGGGGGGGGGGGGGGTGTTGGGGGCTGTCACTGCAGAGTTTTAGACGACAACACACAAAAAACAGCTATAAAGGCTTGTACTTGGCAATAAATTCAGACATCATGCCTGGCTGTGGCCAAGGGCACAGGCACATCACACAGTGGCTCACACACTTGCAGATGTGTATTCTGTATCGACACGAGGCAATGACAGTGCCAACAGAAACAGCAGCTGTGATGACTCGCTACGCCTGCATGGTGAGGCCTCGCTAGAGTTGGCACCACGTCCGTCACCACACCATCCCTAGGTATGCCTGATTCTGTAGACGGGTCATCCTAAAGGGGCCGAAAATACAGTAGCGCATTGCTCTCCCCTTGAGGTAGGGTGAGGAGGAACCGTCTCTCTACTCGGCAGCCAGCATGTAGAGTTGGCCTGTTGTTTGGGTCAGTGGCAGTGTCACCTGCACCCTCTGCTGACATGGGCTTATCCAAACAGAGGTTGTGAAGTGCGTCACGCACGGTGATGATGCACGCTCTGCAATCACACTAGCAGTGTTGCATCCGGTGCCTTTGAAAGCACCGGCAGCAGCTCTTCGGCGCATCGATGTAGCACTCAACCACAAATGGCGTGAAAGCATGTGGCGTGCTGTGCAGGTATTCTGCTGTGTCGGGTCTGTGATGCCACGCCACTGGTGCAAGCAGCCATCGATCCAGTGGGTAGACATTTTCTCCTGCATTACAACAATGATGCAGTTAGGCATGTTCTTTCTCTGTGATCTGAACAGCCTTACAACACGCTCTACTATACAATGGAAGACTCATGCCATGTAGTCCACAGCCAGGCTTTGCTGAACATGACATTCATAAGCATACCGACCACGAAGGAATGCGATATATAAATGAGCCCTGCTATAAGGGCAGTCTTCCACCATCATACTGATATAAATGATGCGCTATGATTGCCTCCACAAAACAAACGCCGTCAAGTGCATTTTGCCTTAGTTTCGTAGACAGGAAATATCGTGTACTTCAACAATGTTAGGTGTCCTGTGTTTCTGCAGCAATTATAAATAACAAAAGGGTGACAATACACTGCATCATACTGTAAAGTGTCTGCATTGGTGTAGCTAGTGTTGCGACCCGGGTAGTATGGCTGGAGACCGGTGATGGGACGAGGAGGATGGGAGACTGGGTTTAGGAGGAAGGTAACGAAAAACTTTAAACACTTATTTACATTATTTACATAGAACGACTGAGAATGGCTCTCAGTGGAAGGGGGAACGTCTTCGTCAACCGGAGTCAACTGGAGCTAGCAGGCTTCTCTCGGCCACACTCACAGCCGAGTTAAATATGGTTCGGATTCCCCAGATCCCTGGCTGGGGAATAATGTTCGAAGAGCACTGTCCAATCGGATAGACCGAAGTAGAGGCTGGTGTTACCACCCACGGCCGGGCAGGTGCGGGCTTTTCCACTCTCTCGCAGCTGGGACGATGGGAAGGGGGAGATGCTGACTCATCCAGCCCGGCTGGAAAGGAATCTCCCGCAGTCTTCCAGCAGGTGAATGAACTTGCTTGCCAGCCGGTTGTCCAGAACACGAGACGGGAACACAGAAGTCTTCAATTAACCGCCAGCGCGACTGGCGCCGCCACGGCGCCTCCGCATCCGCTGTGGTTGCTCGGACAATACCTCCTGGGCATCTCCTGCCTTCGTCGCCGCTGCCACAGGCATCTGCACTCCGCTTCCGCTGGGGTTGCTGCTGACATTGGCTCCTGCCTTCACCGCTGCTGCCGCGGTCACCTGCACTCCGCTACACTAATCCATTTAGGCGAGGAGGGCGGCATTCCAAGCACCCCACTTCAGCACCGCCGTCGCGAGGTTGTCGGCCTCGTCGATTGTTCATGGTTGCTACTGGTCGGGCCCACGTGGCTAGAAGTACGGTCACGACACTAGCCAGACTCTTTCTTGTAGCTTTAGCAGATCCGGACAAATGCAGTGTGCTGGAGCTGAGTATCTCTCACTGAGGTCACCGACGGTTGACAGGGCTTTTTTACTGCTTATCCAGAAAAAAAAAACTCGCCGTCCTCCAGCAACCCTTCCTCCGCCTCGGAGTGCCGCCAGACGAACGTGTCGTGGAAGAATTGGGGCCAGCGCGTGTCCACGGCCAGAATACGCATGTTCGCACGACAGACCTGGGAAAAAAATGCACAGCATGAAGTTACTCTCGTTGCCGAGGCCTGCACTTGTAGGCGAATTGATGCGGTCAAAACAGTGGCCAAGGCCTACTCACTAGCATGTTGGCAGCGTAGAGCCCCTTGCGGCTTGTTCGCAGCACTGCCCCGCGGCTCCTTGATGATGGTGAGTGTGCCACCGGCACACCCGACGACACCATGAATGCTGCCACGGCGAAAGCTTAAGTGAAGGAAGCCCTCATTCTCCGCCGCGTTCTCTCCGGGTCTCGCCAGAAAGCGAACACACCCCTTCTGCGACCCAACGTTGACAATGGTCACCGCCACCCGCCACCCGCCGCAAACACTTCCTCACAGTCGGTTGGCCTATGCGGACGTTTGCTTCATTTCCTACGGTTCCTTGAAATTAACCCAGTGGTGGCGAAGCAGCGCAGCGCGCACAGCACGAGCCGCTCCACCGACAGCACACCCACCCTCACGCGTCCCCGTTCAACGGCGAGTTCGTCGCACAGCCATTGTGCAATCTCCTTGAAGCGTCGAAACAACTGGTTCAGCACGTCAAAATCGTCTTCATGCACCCTCGTACCCCGTAGCTCGCGCGGAACCGCCGCCATTCTCGTTCACAAGGAGGAGGAGGAGGATATAGAAGAGGAAAGGCAGGGAGGTTAACCGAAATAATAATCGGTTTGCTACCCTACACGGGGGGAAGGGGGTGAGAGGATAAAAATAAAAGAAAGAGAAAGGAGAGTAACAGAAAATTGAAATCACTATAAAAAGATTGTGAGTTGTTTATGGGCTACCTTTTTTGCTCTGAAGTTTCAGCTCGCGTAGTTAGGTGCGCAACATCACCGCTACATATGTGTTCTTTACGTAAATAGCTGTGATGGACCAGTTTCTTAAAATCGCCCTGGGTCCACAATGGGCAAGAGGAGATTGATGCACTGACTCCAAAAATGATATTTGAATATGATTTAATTAATGAATCTGGCTTGATGCTGGTTACGGAATTGCAGTAGGGATCGCCCACGCCGGGGCTGAGTCAGCTTGGTGTGGCACGGGCTCGACGAATGGCTGGATGTCTGCTGCGGCCGGGCTGGGGATTCTTCGCGGCTCTGCGGCTACCGTTCTCGCCAGGCTTTGCATGAGCTGCGAGATGTTGAAGCGCGCTGTCGGAGGCCGACCGTGAGCGAAGGCTAGACCCCGGGCTAGCCTGAGCTGCCGTCCATAAGAATTCCTTTTTTTTTTGTGATGAACATCTAGCCCACGACTTGGGCAGCATGAAGTACACCCAGAAGGGAGTGCACCACATGGTAGCTTACTCCGTCTTTACTTCTATATAGCCTAATTAGAGTTTAGAGTGCAGATGTTGGTACAGCTGTGTAAAAAGTTTGGAGCCCAGACGGTTTTCTTTTGAGTCACACGTGTAGTTCTTAATGAATCTCTAGCGCACCAAATTTTCTGAACGTGAGAAGATTTCTGGTACTGCCTCTTGTAATAGGAAGGACTACTACGAATGCTCCTGGAGTCCAATACAAGCTTAGAAGTGAACCCACTGGGCTCTAAACTTTTGACAAAGACTCTACATCTTGAACAGGGCGGAGCACTTGAGAAAATGTTGTATAGATACTGCGCCAGTCCCCAAGGCCAACTTCGGTTACTCTATTGAGATCAACAAGAGAGGAAAGAAGGAACCAGCGCGATCCAATCTCATCTTGCCTTGTCTTTTGTTTATCTCACCTGCGTAACCCATTTTGCCGTTTTCAAAACGCATCAGCAGGCAACCTGCTGGATTACTGACACCAGCTGGTCCCCGAGATGGTCGCAGAAGATCGAAGCCAGCCACGTGCAAGAGTATGTAGAGCATCTGTAATCCAGAAATTACTAAGAAATCTGATTTATCATTGCCTGATCTCAAACAACTGACACTGCATCATCTGCATTTTAACCATAAACACCACCGCATACATGTCTACAGAGATGGCTCAGTGACTTCAACAAGCTCTGCTGGGTCTGTGGTGATACCGGCCAGGTCTATTTTAATGAAAGTGAGGACTACCTATCTCACCTCTTCAACTCGTGCAGAACTAGCTGCCCTACGGGCTGCAGTTCAATTCATCAGTCAGGAATCTGCACATGACTGGACAGTTTTCACCGAATCAAAAGAAGACCTTCAAGGCCTGCAAGCTGCACTACGCCGCGGCTCGCACGAACAACTCGTTGCAGAAATCCTCAAGCTGTACCATGACTCCACATTGAAAGGACATGTCAATTTTTCAGTGGCTGCCGGGTCACTGCGGTATTCATGGCAACCACCGGACCGACGGAGCTGCCCGTTCTGCCCACAATGGCGGAATCCCCGTGAATATCCATGTAACGAGAGCTGACGTGGCGTGTGGGCTTCGTTCCCTGAGGCTGGAGCTCACACTTTCAGCGTGGAACACGGGACAGTTCTGCAACCGTCGCCTCAGGGAACTGGACCCTGGACTGCGCCTCCGTCTTCCACGTGATGTAGCGCGTCGCGAAGCAACATTACTGCGCCGTCTATGGCTCGGCGTTGCCTTCACAAATCAGTATGCTCTCCGGATCGCGATGGCCGACAGCCCTTCTTGTGTAAATTGTGCCTGTGAAGAGACAATCAATCATCTCTTGCGTGAGTGTCCTGTCTTTGTGAACAGAAGGCGTAAGCTGCGTTGTGCTCTGGACCGCCTTGATCCTCGCCCT